>NC_088864.1:49981781-50206781 GCF_032884065.1 Artemia franciscana
TTTCGCACGCGTCATTGATGCAGTTATCCCAGTGTTGGTCATTCTCCAATAAATTCAGAGCTTGGCATGCACTACGGTAAGTGTCATGTATAGTACCGTTTACAGTTCTCAAATACTCAAAGGATGTCGGACCGGGTACATTCACCAAAAGCAGGCGTAGAAAGAAGCATTCATGTTGATTGGGGTGAACGGTGTAGAGTCTTCCTATCGTGGTATCTTTGAAGATGGTAGGTTGGCCGTCGACTGACTTACCCTGTTTTCGACGTTCAAATACTTTATTTTTAGTATTCCAAGTGTAATACGAAGGCACTTCAGTATACAGCAGTTTTTTTGCAAAAGAATCATTTTTGCAAAGCGAAAAAAAAAGCTGTTAATGTTGTATCCGGTGGATTCAGGGCTCTTTGTTGCACGTTGGTTTCCGTGAAATAAACACGTTGACCATTCTGTAAATGTACCGCTAAGTGAACAACAGCTGGACTACGTTCATGTATCGGAAATGAAAGAATTCGCCAAACAGCTTCATTACTGCTTATGTATCTTCCAGCCTGATATTGTATGATTTCGTCGAAATCTTTGATTTCGGGCTGCAAGCCAAAAACTGCCATGTCACTGCCTTTGTTGACGTATTTACATATGTTTTTGATTACCTTTACGGAGTTACAGTATTCAGCGTTTATGTGTGCATTAAATGTTTTTGATAATAACGGGGAATATGGAACAACCCACTGGTTATCTACTTCGATGGTGGTACCGTTACGCTTCTTTATTATTGCTGTTTTACCGCCGTCTTCAGTAGATCTTCTTCTATATTCTGGGTAACCATCATTGCCAGTAATTGTGTTTGATACTAAAAGTCGAGAATATTGCTTTGTGCACCTTCCTTTGGCCGTGCATGGTGAATTTTCGTTCAGTGCACCACAAGGTCCATGTATCATATTTTTTACAATAATATCATGTAACCCCTTATCGACATTTTTATCAGGTATTTCAGCGGAAATCACATCATCAATTTCGTTCGAAGTAATTTTATTATGTAGCCAGATTAGTATATGTGCGTGTGGCAAACCTCGTTTTTGCCATTCCACTGAGTACATCCAGCATCGCAATGACCCAAACACTTCAAATTTTACTATGTAGTTTATCAGTGATTTCAACTTTTGCCGGAAGACATGGGCCGTAATGTCATGCCTATGAACCGCCGATTGTCCTTGAAGTAAAAGCTGCAGTATCTCGTCTCAAGATTGATTACATGTAAATGTAATAAATAAATCTGGACGACCATAGAGACGAACATACGCAATAGCATCTTGAGCATATTCATGCATATGACGGGGACTGCCAGCATATGACGAAGGTAAAATTGTTAATCTTCCAACGTTTGTGGTATTACCGTCATTTATAACTGCATCTCGCAAATGAATTTATTGTTCAGAGCGGAGCTTGGTCTGATTCAGGCGGATATATACCAAACGTTCTGATTCAATTTTAGCATACATATCAACGACAAATTGGTGAAACAATTCACGGCATTTTAAAATATAATTTTCTTCATCCTGCCGAATCATTAGTCTCTAGGAATAATAATGCATTGCACTGCATTTCTTATTCATTTCTTTGTTAGTGGCTGGATTCATCAATTTAATATTAAAGTGATAGCCGTCGGCTCCATCCCAAAAAATGATAGGATATTGTAGGGCATCGTAGCATCGATGAGTTTCAGCAATTCTTAACAACTGAGCGTTTCGCTTATGAAGAATAATATCTAGAGGTAAAAACTGATCACCGACCATAACGATTGCCACTTCGTCGATAGTTGGAGCATTGTATCTACGCACATGTTGGCCAGGAGGCGTTTTGTCAGCGGAAATAACAATTTTATGCGTATCAGTAGGCATCAAATCGATGGCTGTTTTGAACAGACGCATAAATTATTATTTTCGTGGAAAAGATGTTGCAATTGGGAAACGATTGTCCTTTCAACGTTGGGAGAAATTTCGCAACGTGCATTCAATTCAGAATTTCTATCACTGATGACGTACAATTGTAAAAATTTATGATTCTCGCCTGAGAATGGTAGAAGGGACCCTGCTCTATGATAAATTTGCCCTTTTACTTTGAAAGTAGACATAAATTGATCTGGATTTTCGATTTGGGCTCCAAACGACGTCATTTGGAAACATGAGTTGTATTTTCTGATTTTTGACAAAAAACGCTTAGATTCTGACGTAGTTCCAGTAAGGAAAGTCTTCAATGGCTCTGGTGGTGCAGCCAATAGAGGAAGTTTAACTTATCCTGAGGTGCAACACATTCCCATTGTTTCACCATTGAATTTCAAGGCCTTGCAATAGGGACAAATTTTAGACATTGCCCCGATTTGAACACATCTACTCAAGCTATAATCATCGACTGGGCTGTACCTGAATGCCAGGCGATAACTTTCAGGTTGCTCTGATTCCTCGGCACGCTTTCTTTTCTTACTTTCTCTATCAGCAGCAAGCCTGATTTCTTGCTGTTCTTGTGATTCCTCGGCACGCTTTCTTTTATATCTTTCTATATATGTCTTAAATATCTTTAATGACGTCACCGTCATAGCAAAAATGACGACAACTAACTTCATGACGTCAGTCGACACAGAAACATGACGTCACCTGACAGACAGACATACAGACAGACAACTTATTTTTATATATATAGATAAGGCTTTGTATATGACGTCATTATACGATGACATTAGAGACCGGGACACCGGGACACAAATGTCGACCGGGACACAGGGAATACTACAACAGGGATGCCGGGGGGCATAGGGGGATATATAAATGACAACGGGCACACACGGAATATTCGATTAGCAATCACCATCAATAAAGCTCAAGGGCAATCATTAGAAAAATGCGGTACAGATCTGAATACGGATTGTTTTTCCATGGACAATTATATGTTGCATGTCCAAGAGTCGGTAAACCTGAAAATCTATTACACAACTACAATGGCCCGTAACAACTTACACGCGGGGGGGGGGCAAAGCGCCACACCAATAGCTAGTATTAATATATATGTATATAGTTTAATTTCTTATGACACTTGGTATCTACCAAGTGACATATAGCGATTGCAAATTCTGTCGGTCGGTCTGTCGGTCTGTCGTTCTGTCTGTCCCGGTTTTGCTACTTTTGGCGCTTCGAGGTAAGCTAGGACGATGAAATTTGGCAGTCGTATCAGGAACCAGACCAGATTAACTTATAAATTTTTTCCCGATTCGACCATCTGGGGGGAGGCGGTTAAATCGGAAAAATTGGAAAAAATTAGGTATTTTTAACTACAAACGGGTGACCAGATCTTAATTAAATTTGATGTTTGGAAGGACGTCGTGTCTCGGAGCTCTTGTTTTAAATTATGAGCGGATCTGGTGACATTGGGGGGAGTTGGGAGGACCTAAAATCTTGAAAAACCCTTAGAGTGGAGGGATCGGGATGAAACTTGGTGGGAAAAATAAGTACAAGACCTAGATACGTGATTGACATAACTGGAACGGATCCTCTCTCTTTGGGGTAGTGGGGGGGGAGGGTTAACTCTGCCAAATTAGAAAAATGAGGTATTTTTAACTTACTAACGGGTGATCAGATCTCAATAAAATTTGATATTTAGAAAGATATCGTGACTCAAAGCTATTATTTGAAATCATAACCAGATCTGATGACATTGGGGGAGTTTGGGGGGAGACCTAAAATCTTGGGAAACGCATAGAGTGGAGGGATCGGGATGAAACTTGGTTGGAAAAATAAGCAGAAGTCCTAGATACGGCATTGACATAATCGGAACGGATCTGCATGCTGAAAAATTATAAAAAATGACGTATTTTAAACTTGCGAAGGAGTGATCGGATCTTCCATGAAACTTCATATTTAGAAGGACCTCGTACCTCAAATTTCTTTTTTAAATCCCAACTGGATCCAGCGTCATTGGAGGGGGGCAGTCGGGGTGGGGGGTGGAAATCTTAGAAAATACTTAAAGCGAAGAGATCAGGATGAAACTGGGTGGTAAGAATATAAACAAGTCCAAGCTACGTGACTGACATCAGCCGGCCGGATTCGCTCTTTTTGGTGGAGTTGGGGGGGGGATAATTCAGAAAAAATAGAAAAAATGAGATATTTGTAACTTACGAGCGGGTGATCAGGTCTTAATGAAATTTGATATGTAAAGGGATCTTGTGTTTCAGAGCTCTTGTTTTAAGTTCTAACCAGATCCTGTGACATTGGGGGGAGTTGGGTGGGGAAACCGGAATTCTTTTAAAATGTGAAAATTGGTGTATCTTTATCTTACGAATAGGTGATCGGATCTTAACGAAACTTGATATATAGAAGAATCTTATGTCTCAGATACTCCATTTTGACTCGAATCGGATCCGGGGACATGGGGGTTGTAGGGGAAAGTAAAAATCTTGGGAAACGCTTAGAGTAGAGAAGCCGAGATGAAACTTGATGGTAAGATTAAGCACAAGTTCTAGATACGTGATTGACATAACTGGAACGCTTTTGTTCTCTTTGGAGGAGCTGGAGGGTGTTAATTTGGAAAAATTAGGGAAATTGAGGTATTTTTAACTTCAGAACGGTTGACCGGATCTTAATGAAATTTGATATTTAGAAGGAACTAGTGTCTCAGCTCTTATTTCAAATCCCGTCCAGATCTGCCGACATTGGGAGGAGTTGGAGGGGGAAATCAAAAATTTTGGAAAACGCTTAGAGTGGAGGAATCGGGATGAAGCTTGGTGGGTAGAATTAGCAAATGTCGTAGATGGGTGATTGACGTAACCGTACTGGATTCACTCTCTTTGGGAGAGTTGGGGGGGGGGGGGTTCAGTGCTTGGGCAAGTTTGGTGCTTCTGGACGTGCTAGGACGATGAAAATTGGCAGGTGTATCAGGGAGCTGCACAAACTGACTTGATAAAGTCTTTTTCACTGATTCGACAATCTGGGTGGCGGAAGGGAGAAGAAAAACTAGAAAAAATTAGGTATTTATAACTTACGTGTGGGTGATTGGATCTTAATGAATTTTGATATTTAGAAGGACAGCGTGACTCAGAGCTCTTATCTATATATATATATATATAAAAATAAGTTGTTTGTGTACTGACGTTATGTTTGTCGACTGTAGACTGATGTCATGTTTGTCGAGTCGACTGACGTCATGTTTGTCGACTGACGTCATTATAAGGATTGAGCATTATGCCGTCATGAAGTTGTTTGTCGACTGACGTCATGTTTGTCGACTGACGAAATTACAGACCGGGACACCGGGACACAAATGACGACTGGGACACCGGGACACAGGGAATATAAATGACGACCGGGACACTCAAAGAGAAATTACAGACTGGGACACCGGGACACAGGGAATATGAAGGACGACTGGGACACCGGGACACAACTACAAAGGGGGCGCCGGGGGCACAGGGGGGATATATAAATGACGACCGGGACACAGGGAATGTTCGATTAGCCATTACCATCAACAAAGCTTAAGGGCAATCATTAGAATAATGAGGTATAGATCTGAATAAGGATTGTTTTTCCCATGGACAATTATATGTTGCATGTTCAAGAGTCGGTAAACCTGACAATCTATTTATATGCACAGACAATGGGACAGCGAAGAATGTTGTATATTCGCAAGTTTTACGTAGTTAAAAACATATATATATATATATATATATATATATATATATATATATATATATATATATATATATATATATATATATATATATATACTAGCTGTTGGGGTGGCGCTTCGCGCCACCCCAACACCTAGTTGGTGGGGGCGCTTCGCGCCCCCCCCAAACCCCCCGCGCGCGTAAGTCGTTACGTGCCATAATAGTTACGCGCCATTGTAGTTGTGTCCCTATGTCCCACCTGTGAATATAGATATATATATATATATATATATATATATATATATATATATATATATATATATATATATATATATATATATATATATATATGGTTTTAACTACGTAAAACTTGCGAATATACAACATTCTTTGCTGTCCCATTGTCTTTGCATATAAATAGATTGTCAGGTTTACCAACTCTTGAACATGCAACATATAATGGTCCATGGGAAAACAATCTGTATTCAGATCTATACCTCATGATTCTAATGATTGCCCTTGAGCTTTGTTGATGGTGATTGCTAATCAACCATTCCCTGTCCCGGTGTCCCGGTCGTCATTTATATCCCCCTGTTTCCCCCGGTGTCCCCGTTGTAGTTGTGTCCCTGTGTCCCGGTCGTCATTTATATTCCCTGTGTCCCGGTCGTCATTTGTATCCTGGTGTCCCGGTCTGTATATACATTCGTTTTTTAGTTTTGTTTTTCTCCTTTATTTTTTTCCTTTTTTTTTCTTTTTTAGTTTATTTAGATTTTTAGTTTTTTTTTTAGTTTTTTATTAGTTTTTAGTTTTTAGTTTTTTTTGTAGTTTTTGCCTTTTTTTAGTTTTTTCAGTTTTTTTTTAGTTTTTTATTGGTTTTTTACCTTTATTTTAGCTTATTTTTCAGTTTTTTCCTTTTTTTTATTTTTTTTTTTTTTTAGTTTTTTTTATTTCCTTTTTTTAGTTTTTTTAGTTTTTTTAGTTTTTTAGTTTTTTTATTTTTTTTATTAGTTTTTAGTTTTTTTGTAGTTTTTGCCTTTTTTTAGTTTTTTTAGTTTTTTAGCTTTTTTATTAGTTTTTAGTTTTTTTGTAGTTTTTGCCTTTTTTTAGTTTTTTTCTTTTTAGTTTTTTTGTAGTTTTTACCTTCTTTTTAGTTTTGTTAGTTTTATTTTTTACTTATGTCCTGGTTGTCATTTATACTCCCTGTGTCCCGGTGCTTTGTTGATTGCTAATCGAACATTCCTTTTGTCCTGGTCGCTTTCTCTTTGAGTGTCGTCATTTATTTTTTTCTTTTTTAGTTCTTTTAGTTTTTACCTTTTTTAGTTTTTTTTAGTTTTTTAGATGAAATTTTTTTTTAGTTTTTTCCTTTTTTCTTTTTAGTTTTTTATTGGTTTTTACCTTTATTTTAGCTTATTTTTCAGTTTTTTCCTTTTTTTTAGTTTTTTTTATTTTTTATTTTTTTTAGTTTTTTACCTTTTTTTAGTTTTTTTAGTTTTTTTAGTTTTTTAGCTTTTTTACTTTTTTTATTAGTTTTTAGTTTTTTTTGTAGTTTTTGGCTTTTTTTAGTTTTTTCAGTTTTTTTTTTTAGTTTTTTATTGGTTTTTACCTTTATTTTAGCTTATTTTTCAGTTTTTTCCTTTTTTTTAGTTTTTTTTAGTTTTTAGTTTTTTTAGTTTTTTACCTTTTTTTAGTTTTTTTAGTTTTTTAGCTTTTTTATTTTTTTTATTAGTTTTTAGTTTTTTTTGTAGTTTTTGCCTTTTTTTAGTTTTTTTAGTTTTTTAGCTTTTTTATTAGTTTTTAGTTTTTTGTAGTTTTTGCCTTTTTTTAGTTTTTTTAGTTTTTTAGCTTTTTTATTTTTTTTATTAGTTTTTAGTTTTTTTTGTAGTTTTTGCCTTTTTTTAGTTTTTTCAGTTTTGACGTCACCTGATCCAGTTTTTTCAGGTGACGTCACCTGATCCACAGATCCACACACAGACAACTTATTTTTATATATATAGATATATGTATATATATATATATATATATATATATATATATATATATATATATATATATATATATATATATATATATATATATATATATCTATATTCACAGGTGGGACACAGGGACACAACTACAATGGCGCGTAACTAATATTCCTCGTAACAACTTAAACGCGTTGGGGGGGGGGCTTCGGGGGCGCAAAGGACCTCCACCAACTAGGTTTTGGTGTGGCGCGAAGTACCACCCCAGCAGCTAGTTTTAGATAAAGTCATTTTCCCTGATTTGGCAATCTGGGCGGCTGAAGGGAGAGAAAAATTAGAAAAATTGAGGTATTTATAACTTACGAGCGGGTGATCGGATCTTAATGAATTTTGATATATAGAAGGACATCATGACTCAGAGCTCTTATTTTAAATTACGACCGCACCAAGCATCTGATTTTCTTTTGAAATTAATGTATTGATTCTTAGAATTCTGTTAGAGCTCATATCATATGAGCTCTTGGCTCTTTGCTCTTCTGGCCTCGTCACAAGTGCCATATGAGCTCTTAGCTCTTGTTTGGTAATGGCTCAGACTGTCTGTGTAATTATCACCTTTATTTTACATTTTCAGTGTGCTCGGTAGTAGGCAAGCCTGAAAAGTCCTCCTTTCTACTTGTACGCTGTTTAGTGAATCTTTTCAAATTAAATTCATTCTGTATTTTCAGAGCCCTTTCTGAGGTCCGCGAGCCAATGGACTTTCCTAATTTAAACGGATCGACTTCAATTCGAGTCATCAAGATCGACAGATCCAAGATAAAAACGATTGATCCAGACCTTTGTTCGTACGTTCCTGAGCTCATTTCTTTGTAAGTATTATCGTATTTTTTTTAATAGTTTGGATCACCAAGATTATGCTACTTTTAGTTTTGTGTTTTCCTAAGGTTGCCATGGAACAAAAAAACTGCGGTAGTTTCCACGAGCCTTAAAACATAGCGATTCCAGAAAAATAATGATGCTTGAACAAAGAACGACAGAGAATGGCTTGATTTATATATATATATATATATATATATATATATATATATATATATATATCTATATATATAAAAATAAGTTGTCTGTGGATGGATGGATGTGTCAGGTGACGTCACCTGAAAAAACTGGATTAGGTGACGTCAAAACTGAAAAAACTAAAAAAAGGCAAAAACTACAAAAAAAACTAAAAACTAATAAAAAAAATAAAAAAGCTAAAAAACTAAAAAAACTATAAAGGTAAAAACCAATAAAAAACTAAAAAAAAAACTGAAAAAACTAAAAAAAGGCAAAAACTACAAAAAAAAAACTAAAAACTAATAAAAAAAGTAAAAAAGCTAAAAAACTAAAAAAACTAAAAAAACTAAAAAAAGGTAAAAAACTAAAAAAAAAGGAAAAAAACTGAAAAATAAGCTAAAATAAAGGTAAAAACCAATAAAAAACTAAAAAAAAAGGAAAAAAACTAATAAATGACGACACTCAAAGAGAAAGCGACCAGGACAAAAGGAATGTTCGATTAGCAATCAACAAAGCACCGGGACACAGGGAGTATAAATGACGACCAGGACATAAGTAAAAAAAAAAAACTATCTATATATATAAAAATAAGTTGTCAAACTAAAAAAAGGCAAAAACTACAAAAAAAACTAAAAACTAATAAAAAAGCTAAAAAACTAAAAAAACTAAAAAAAGGCAAAAACTACAAAAAAACTAAATACTAATAAAAAAATAAAAAAGCTAAAAAACTAAAAAAACTAAAAAAACTAAAAAAAGGTAAAAAACTAAAAAAACTAAAAACTAAAAAAAAACTAAAAAAAAAGGAAAAAACTGAAAAATAAGCTAAAATAAAGGTAAAAACCAATAAAAAACTAAAAAAAAAACTGAAAAAACTAAAAAAGGCAAAAACTACAAAAAAACTAAAAACTAATAAAAAAAAGTAAAAAAGCTAAAAAACTAAAAAAACTAAAAAAACTAAAAAAACTAAAAAAAGGTAAAAAACTAAAAAAAATAAAAAATAAAAAAAAACTAAAAAAAAAGGAAAAAACTGAAAAATAAGCTAACATAAAGGTAAAAACCAATAAAAACTAAAAAGAAAAAAAGGAAAAAACTAAAAAAAATTTTCATCTAAAAAACTAAAAAAAACTAAAAAAGGTAAAAACTAAAAGAACTAAAAAAGAAAAAAATAAATGACGACACTCAAAGAGAAAGCGACCAGGACAAAAGGAATGTTCGATTAGCAATCAACAAAGCACCGGGACATAGGGAGTATAAATGACGACCAGGACATAAGTAAAAAAAAAATTAACAAAACTAAAAAGAAGGTAAAAACTACAAAAAAACTAAAAAGAAAAAAAAACTAAAAACTAATAAAAAAACTAAAAAATCTAAAAATCTAAATAAACTAAAAAAGAAAAAAAAAGGAAAAAAATAAAGGAGAAAAACAAAACTAAAAAACGAATGTATATACAGACCGGTACACCGGGATACAAATGACGACCGGGACACAGGGAATATAAATGACGACCGGGACACAGGGACACAACTACAACGGGGACACCGGGGGAAACAGGGGGATATAAATGACGACCGGGACAAAAAAACTAAAAAGAAAAAAAAACTAAAAACTAATAAAAAAACTAAAAAATCTAAAAATCTAAATAAGCTAAAAAAGAAAAAAAAAGGAAAAAAATAAAGGAGAAAAACAAAACTAAAAAACGAATGTATATACAGACCGGGACACCGGGATACAAATGACGACCGGGACACAGGGAATATAAATGACGACCGGGACACAGGGACACAACTACAACGGGGACACCGGAGGAAACAGGGGGATGTAAATGACGACCGGGACACCGGGACAGGGAATGGTCGATTAGCAATCACCATCAACAAAGCTCAAGGGCAATCATTAGAATCATGAGGTATAGATCTGAATACAGATTGTTTTCCCATGGACCATTATATGTTGCATGTTCAAGAGTCGGTAAACCTGACAATCTATTTATATGCAAAGACAATGGGACAGCAAAGAATGTTGTATATTCGCAAGTTTTACGTAGTTAAAACCATATATATATATATCTATCTATATTCACAGGTGGGACATAGGGACACAACTACAATGGCGCGTAACTATTATGGCGCGTAACGACTTACGCGCGCGGGGGGGCTTGGGGGGGGCGCGAAGCGCCCCCACCAACTAGGTGTTGGGGTGGCGCGAAGCGCCACCCCAACAGCTAGTATATATATATATATATATATATATATATATATATATATATATATATATATATATATATATAAATTAGTTGTCCGTCTGTCTGTCGAGTGACTATATTATAAGGATTGAGCTATTTGTCGTCATGAAGTTAGTTGTCGTCATGTTTGTCATGACGATGCTTAGTATATGACGTCATTATAAGTATTTAAGAAAAAATAAGTTGTTTGTTTGTGTGTCTGTCTGTCTGTCCGCATATGACGTCTGAATTATTTCATCTTGTACCAATACAAAAACGAATGTATTCAAGCCGAAGTAGCTGAGTTGGTAAAGCGCTATGTTCCAGGTTCTAGGTCCGAGAGGTTCCAGGTTCGAACCTTGGCTTTAGCATTAATACGAAAGAAGAAACAAACTAAAAAAGGTAAAAACTACAAAAAAACTAAAAAGAAAATACTAAAAAAATAAAAAAGCTAAAAAACTAAAAAAACTAAAAAAAAGGTAAAAAACTAAAAAAGGAAAAAACTGAAAAAATAAAAAAAAGATAAAAACTAAAAAAAAAACTAAAAAGAAAAAAACGAAAGACTAATAAAAAACTATAAAAACTAAAAACTGAAAAAGAAAAAAAAACAAAAAAGGAAAAAAACTGAAAAATAAAGGAGAAAAAGAAAACTAAAAAAAATAAAAATAAAAAAAACTTAAAAAAGGTAAGAACTACAAAAAAAAATAAAAAGAAAAAAGAAAAAAAAACTAAAAAAGCTAAAAAAAAAGGTAAAAGCCAAAAAAACTAAAAAGAAAAAAGGAAACAAAACAAAAAAATTATTTCATCATATACCAATTCAAAAAAGAATGTATATACAGACCGGGACACCGGGATACAAATGACGACCGGGACACCGGGAATATGACTGACGAAATTAAAGACTGGGACACAAATGACGACCGAGACTACAAAACACACATCCTGGATAATCGCCGGTTCATAGACATGATATTACGGCCCATGTCTTCCGGCAAAAGTTGCTCTCCTTCATCTCCTACAGAGTTATAGGAAAAATACAAATCGCAAATGGCCGAGAATACACTCCACCGCATACGGCTAGAAAGGTCAGATATGACCTTGGACTTTACAACAGAAATTTATAAGTGCACTTTAGTTATGATTGAAGATTTGTGCTTATCTATTGCAAACAAACTTCTCAAGCATTTGGGAACGCCTTCACCTAATCGTACTGCTTCTATTTCTACATGTGTAGAATGGGATCGTGAACAAAGTTACAACACAATCGATCTATTGCCGTATGTTACAGACCGGGACACCGGGACACAAGGAATATAAATGACGACCGGGACAACGGGACACAAATGACAAGCGGGACACAGGGAATATAAATGACGACCGGGACACTCAAAGAGAAATTACAGACCGAGACACCGGGACACAAATAACGACCGGGGCACAGGGAATATAAATGACGACCGGGACATAGGGATACAACTACAAAGGGGACGCCGGAAGGGCACATGGGGGATATATAAATGACGACGGGGACACAGGGAATATTCGATTAGTAATTTCGATCAACAAAGCCCAAGGGCAATCATTAGAAAAATGCGGTATAGGTCTGAATACGGATTTTTTTCCCATGGACAATTATATGTTGCATGTTCAAGAGTCGGTAAACCTGACAATCTATTTATGTGCACAGACAATGGGACAGCGAAGAATATTGTATATTCGTAAGTTTTACGTAGTTAAAAACATATATATATCTATCTATATTCACAGGTGGGACACAGGGACACAACTACAATGGCGCGTAACTAATATGGCGCGTAACGACTTACGCGAAGTATATAAGGCTTTGCAGATGACGTCATTATAATTATATAAGGGTTGCGATTACAAGAGAATATCTTCTATATATATAAAAATAAGTTGTCTGTCTGTGGATGTGTGGATCAGGTGACGTCACCTGAAAAAACTGGATCAGGTGACGTCAAAACTGAAAAAACTAAAAAAAGGCAAAAACTACAAAAAAAACTAAAAACTAATAAAAAAAATAAAAAAGCTAAAAAACTAAAAAAACTAAAAAAAAGGCAAAAACTACAAAAAAAACTAAAAACTAATAAAAAAGCTAAAAAACTAAAAAAACTAAAAAAAGGCAAAAACTACAAAAAAAACTAAAAACTAATAAAAAAATAAAAAAGCTAAAAAACTAAAAAAACTAAAAAAACTAAAAAAAGGTAAAAAACTAAAAAAACTAAAAACTAAAAAAAACTAAAAAAAAGGAAAAAACTGAAAAATAAGCTAAAATAAAGGTAAAAACCAATAAAAAACTAAAAAAAAAAACTGAAAAAACTAAAAAAAGGCAAAAACTACAAAAAAAAACTAATAAAAAAAGTAAAAAAGCTAAAAAACTAAAAAAACTAAAAAAACTAAAAAAAGGTAAAAAACTAAAAAAAATAAAAAATAAAAAAAAACTAAAAAAAAGGAAAAAACTGAAAAATAAGCTAAAATAAAGGTAAAAACCAATAAAAAACTAAAAAGAAAAAAAGGAAAAAACTAAAAAAAATTTTCATCTAAAAAACTAAAAAAAACTAAAAAAGGTAAAAACTAAAAGAACTAAAAAAGAAAAAAATAAATGACGAAACTCAAAGAGAAAGCGACCAGGACAAAAGGAATGTTCGATTAGCAATCAACAAAGCACCGGGACACAGGGAGTATAAATGACGACCAGGACATAAGTAAAAAAAAAACTATCTATATATATAAAAATAAGTTGTCTGTGGATCTGTGGATCGTGGATCAGGTGACGTCACCTGAAAAAACTGGATCAGGTGACGTCAAAACTGAAAAAACTAAAAAAAGGCAAAAACTACAAAAAAAAACTAAAAACATAAAAAAAATAAAAAAGCTAAAAAACTAAAAAAAAGGCAAAAACTACAAAAAAAACTAAAAACTAATAAAAAAGCTAAAAAACTAAAAAAACTAAAAAAAAAGGCAAAAACTACAAAAAAAACTAAAAACTAATAAAAAAATAAAAAAGCTAAAAAACTAAAAAAACTAAAAAAACTAAAAAAAGGTAAAAAACTAAAAAACTAAAAACTAAAAAAAACTAAAAAAAAGGAAAAAACTGAAAAATAAGCTAAAATAAAGGTAAAAACCAATAAAAAACTAAAAAAAAAACTGAAAAAACTAAAAAAAGGCAAAAACTACAAAAAAAAACTAAAAACTAATAAAAAAAGTAAAAAAGCTAAAAAACTAAAAAAACTAAAAAAACTAAAAAAACTAAAAAAAAGGTAAAAAACTAAAAAAAATAAAAAATAAAAAAAAACTAAAAAAAGGAAAAAACTGAAAAATAAGCTAAAATAAAGGTAAAAACCAATAAAAACTAAAAAGAAAAAAAGGAAAAAACTAAAAAAAATTTTCATCTAAAGAACTAAAAAAAACTAAAAAAGGTAAAAACTAAAAGAACTAAAAAAGAAAAAAATAAATGACGACACTCAAAGAGAAAGCGACCAGGACAAAAGGAATGTTCGATTAGCAATCAACAAAGCACCGGGACACAGGGAGTATAAATGACGACCAGGACATAAGTAAAAAAAACAACTAACAAAACTAAAAAGAAGGTAAAAACTGCAAAAAAAATAAAAAGAAAAAAAACTAAAAACTAATAAAAAAACTAAAAAATCTAAAAATCTAAATAAACTAAAAAAGAAAAAAAAAAGGAAAAAAATAAAGGAGAAAAACAAAACTAAAAAACGAATGTATATACAGACCGGTACACCGGGATACAAATGACGACCGGGACACAGGGAATATAAATGACGACCGGGACACAGGGACACAACTACAACGGGGACACCGGGGGAAACAGGGGGATATAAATGACGACCGGGACAAAAAAACTAAAAAGAAAAAAAAACTAAAAACTAATAAAAAAACTAAAAAATCTAAAAATCTAAATAAGCTAAAAAAGAAAAAAAAGGAAAAAAATAAAGGAGAAAAACAAAACTAAAAAACGAATGTATATACAGACCGGGACACCGGGATACAAATGACGACCGGGACACAGGGAATATAAATGACGACCGGGACACAGGGACACAACTACAACGGGGACACCAGGGGAAACAGGGGGATATAAATGACGACCGGGACACCGGGACAGGGAATGGTCGATTAGCAATCACCATCAACAAAGCTCAAGGGCAATCATTAGAATCATGAGGTATAGATCTGAATACAGATTGTTTTCCCATGGACCATTATATGTTGCATGTTCAAGAGTCGGTAAACCTGACAATCTATTTATATGCAAAGACAATGGGACAGCAAAGAATGTTGTATATTCACAAGTTTTACGTAGTTAAAACCATATATATATATATATATATATATATATATATATATATATATATATATATATATATATATATATATATATATATATATATATATATATATATATATATATATATATATATATCTATCTATATTCACAGGTGGGACATAGGGACACAACTACAATGGCGCGTAACTATTATGGCGCGTAACGACTTACGCGCGCGGGGGGGCTTGGGGGGGCGCGAAGCGCCCCCACCAACTAGGTGTTGGGGTGGCGCGAAGCGCCACCCCAACAGCTAGTTTAGTATAAAATCCTACAATGGAGAAGAAACAGCCGAGGAAGTTGCTCAAAGAGATAATGCCAAAAGGCTTGCGGCTAAAGAACTCAAAATCACGCAGTTAGTTGAACTGGACAGCGAGAATCAAAACTGACAATGATTGCAATGATGGGTGGTTTTGGGATTTTGACTAAGGTCATCAATGCCTACCAGATTTTAGTTAAAAAAAACAAAGGTTCGGCGATATGTATTTCACAGTGACGAAAGACAATCCAAGTTAAAACAAATCAAACAACTTGAAAGTGATACCGATGATAAAAAAAAACGACGTTGGAAGGACTATCATTTCCCAGTTGCAAAATCTTTTCGACAGAAATAATAATTTAGTGCTTCTGTTCAAAACAGCAATCGAATTGATGCCTACTGATACGCAACTATCAACGAAGTGGCAATCGTTATGGTCGGTGATCAGTTCTTACCTCGAGATATTTCTTTATAGGCGAAACAATCAGTTGACAGGAATTGCTTAAACTCATCAATGCTATGATGCCCTACAGTATTCTTTCATTTTTTGGGATGGAGCCGACGGCTATCACTTTAATATTAAATTGATAAATCCAGCCATTAATAAAGAAATGGATAAGAAATGCAGCGCAATGAAACATTGTGCCTATAGATTAATGATTCGTCATTTATCACATTTACATATAATCCATCTTGGGACTGGGTACAACAGCTTTTACATCCTGGAGAATCGCCGGTTCATAGACATGACACTACGGCCCGTGTCCTCCGGTAAAAGTTGCTCTCCAAATTATCTGGGATGGGTAAAGTATTGCAGCAATGCAAACTTATTGTTTGGGACGAGTGCACAATGGTGCACAAAAATCACTCAAAGCTCTCGAGCGATCATTTAGAGATTTGCGAGGAAATTCTAAACCCTTTGGCAGCACATTAATATTGCTTGCGGGAGATTTCAGGCAAAGATTACCTACTATTCCTAGATCGACACCTGCGGATGAAATAAATGCTTGCCTGAAAAATTCTTATTTATGGGCAAACGTAAATACATTAAAATTAACTACAAATATGCGTGTCCGATTGCAAAACAATCACACTGGTGAAATATTTTCAGATTAGTTGCTGACAATTGGGAACGAAATATTCCCAGTTGACTCAATTTAAGGACGTATACAACTGCCTCCTGAATTCTGTAATTTAATGATGTCATAAAATGATTTGGTTGAAAAGTTATTTCCCAATATTCTAACCAATTATCTATCTATATAAAAATTAGTTGTTTGTGTGTGTCTGTTGACTGACGTCATGTTTGTGTGTCGACTGACGTCATGTTTGTCGACTGACGTCATTATAAGGATTCAGCTCTATGTCGTCATGAAGTTGTTTGTCGACTGACGCCATATTTGTCAACTGCTGAAATTACAGACCGGGACACCGGGACACAAATGACGAACGGGACAGCGGGACACAGGAAATATAAATGACGACCGGGACACTCAAAGAGAAATTACAGACTAGGACACTGGGACACAAATAACGACCGGGACATAGGGAATATAAATGACAACCGGGACACAGGGACACAACTACAACGGGGACGCCGGGGGCAAAGGGGGATATATAAATGACGACCGAGACACAGGGAATGTTCGAAGAGAAATTACAGACCGGGACACAAATGACGACCGGGACGCAGGGAATATAAATGACGACCGGGACACTTAAAGAGAAATTACAGACTGGGACACCGGGAGACAAATGACAACCAGGACACAGGGAATATAAATGACGACCGGGACACAGTTACACAACTACAACGGGGACGTCGGGGGGCACAGGAAGATATATAAATGACAACGGGGACACAGGGAATGTTCGATTAGCAATCACCATCAACAAAGCTCAAGGGCAATCATTAGAATAATGAGGTATAGATATGAATACGGATTGTTTTTCTCATGGACAGTTATATGTTGCACGGGGGGGGGGCTTGGGGGGGCACCAACTAGGTGTTGGGGTGGCGCGAAGCTCCACCCCAATAGCTAGTAAAAATCATAAATTGCTAAGTGAACGAGCGATTCTAGCAGCCAAGAACAAAGACGTCCACGAAATCAACAATATTATTCTGACCAGGATTCGAGAACAGGCAGTCATTTACAAGTCAGTCGACACAGTGAAACGGTCAACTATCCATCAGAATTTTTAAATTCCCTGTATCTCCAGGGTTTCCACTACACGTGCTACGACTAAAAATAGGCGTACCAATAATAATGCTGCGAAATATTAATCCACCAAAGCTTTGCAATGGCACGCGACTTGCCGTAAAAAACAAAAACAATGGGAAACATAATAGAGGCAACAATCTTGACAGGGCCTTCTGAGGGTGAGGCTATTCTTAATCCTCGCATTGCCATGATCCCAACGGCCTTTTCAATTTAAAAGATTGCAATTCCCAATTCGATTAGCAACTAAAAAAAAAAGAAAAAACTGAAAAAGAGAAAAAAAAAGAAAAAACACAGCTCAATGGCAATCATTTAAAAAAAAAAACTAAAAAAAACATGCTAATACAGATTGTATTATTGAATACTAATATAGAGTGGTAGAGAAAATGTAAAAGAACTATCTATATTCACAGGTGGGACACAACTACAACAAGGACCTGGGGGGACACAAGGGGGATATATAAATTACGACGGGGACACAGGGAATATTCAATTAGCAATCACCATCAACAAAGCTCAAGGGCAATCATTAGAAAAATACGGTATAGATCTGAATACCGATTGTTTTTCCCATGGACAATTATATTTTGTATCTTCAAGAGTCGGTAAACCTGACAATCTATTACACAACTACAATGGCGCGTAACCAATACGGCGCGTAACGACTTACGTGCAGGGGGGCTTGGGGGGAGGGGCACGAACTGCCCCAACCAACTAGGAACAGCGAAGAATTTTGTATATCCACAAGTTTTATGCAGTTAAAAATTACCACATATCCGTTGTATATACATATGTTGTATATCCTTAAGTTTTACGCAGTTAAAAATTATTACCTTGCATACATGTTGCTGGGGTGCGAAGTGCAAAAGCAACGCGTGGCAGGTGTGTTACTTCTGTAATAAAATGTCTAAATAAATTAGCCAAGAGCAATTTAATCAAACTTTTCTGGATTGTTAAGAATAATACAGCTCTTGAATATAATTTTAAAGTAATATGCGATACAATTTGCATTCTAACTAAAACGAAATTTATTTCAAAAAAGAATAAGTCCGATAAGATTGGTAATAAGGACAACAGATTATATTTACCTATTAATTTTACTTGTAAGCAGATTGAAGATAAAAATTTACCAGAAATTTTAAATCAATGGGATGTGAAACAGGCCCTTCCTAGAAATATGAATTATAATGATAGTCCAGTTTTAACTTATAAATTTTCAAAAAACTATCGGGCAAATGATTTTTAATTATAATTTAATACTTAAAAGATTGGACAGTGATATAAATTGGAAAGATGTTTGTAATTTTAAGCAGTTAGGTCCATTTGTAAATCCCACTTACCAACATGTTATAACAGGAGACTTATCAATAATAAAACAGGATGATCTTCAAATTATAATGAATAAAGGGGCTAATTTCCGTCTTTCTCATCATTTGAAACCATCGAGTATTCTAAATAGCTTGGAAAATGATTTTGATTTATTTATTGATAAGTGGTGTAAGAAAGAGAATAAAAATAAAGAGAGTTTTCGAAGTTGGAAGAATTTAATTATTATTAGATTACGAAATAAAATATATGCTAACTTAAAAAATAGTAACACTAAATCCTTATTTTATAATACTATGATAAAAAAAAGCAATTGCTAATCTACAGAATGAATTTGTAATTGTGCCGGTGGATAAAGCTAATAACAACTTTGCCATAATTTGTTAGAAGCTGTATTATGATGTCTTAACAAGGGAGTTATGCACGACTAATGTTTACGAAAAGTTGAATGTAGAGGATGAAAAATTAATTAAAACTGAAGAAATACTTTAAAAAAAACTTAATATTAGAATTAATGACAATGGTAAAAAGTTCCCTTTCCTATATTGGACTGTAAAATTTCATAAGAATCCCCCTAAACCGCGGTTTATTGATGGAGCAGCAAGATGTCCAACCCGCATTGCTCCTACTGACCTCTCTTTAATTTTAAAGGAAATTATAAATAAACTTAAAACCTATTGTTCTGGTATTAGAAAATTTTCGAATTTCAATCCATATTGGAGTGTTAATAATTAACTGCAGGTGAAAAACTCTTTAACAATGGTTTCAGCTAAAAGAATTGAGTCTTTCGATTTTGCGATTATGTATACTAATTTATCACTTAATGTAGTGCTAGAAAATTTAAAAACGGTTATCAAGAAACCTTTCCTCTTATCTAGTAAGAGGTTCTTAAAAATAGACACTTATAATAAAAAGCTATATGGATAAACTGCTTTAAGACCACAGTTAGCTCGAGATGTTACAGCTTAGATATGATTTTTCATTTATTAGAATTTGTTTTATATAACACTTATTTAAGATTTAATGGTAATTTGTACAAGAAAATCGTGGGAATTCCCATGGGGGGGAATACCAGCCCATTTATAGCTTACTTGTTTTTAAGTCAATTCGAATACAAATATATGATGGATAAGAATAATCCAAATAATTTAAAACATGTTTTGTCAAATAATAAAAGATATTTAAGATGATATTTTGGTTTTAAACTCTAAGGAATTTATTGGTATTTCTAAAAATATATATCCATCAGAGCTTACTCTTGAACTTAGTCATGGCACTGGTTTAGAAGATCATTTCTTAGATTTGAATATTAATATTTCTGATAATCATAAATTAGGTTTTAAAATGTATAATAAAACGGATGATTTCGATTTTGAAGTAATTATTTCCCGTTCCCTGAAAGTAATATACACTCAAATATCACATATTCAGCATTTTATTCACAGCTACTCAGATATGCAAGGATTTGTAGTAATTATCGTTTCGTATCGTTTAAAAATAGATGTAAAATTCTAAGCCAAAAATTGATTTTAAGAGGTTTTTCTGCAAATAGGTTAACTTGGCAATTTAAACAATTTAGTTTTCATTATAACGAACTTTTAAATAAATATCGAAAGAATTATCTTGAAATACTTAGCGAATTCTTTGGTTGATTTTGATTTTCCTTGTTACTGAGTTTGGCGTGTCCAATAATTTTTTACCGTGGATTGCTAGAGGATTTTGCATATATTGTATTTTCAAATGGTCTTATTTTGCATTCATTTCCTTGATTCTTATCTAGGTCACATTTAGATCAATAGAGAAAATTTGATATAGTGAAAAATGTTTAATAATTGTTTAGTATTAATATAAATTGTGAATTTGTAACATAAGTACACGAGGGCCAGAACCAACGTATAATAAGCTTGTTTTGGTATTAATTGGTTGTTCTACACTTGTTTTTTCCTAGACATATATTTTGGGGTGATACCTAGCACGGGGATACCATTGGGAATTTATCGTAGGCACGCCGCTTGCCTGGATAGGGAATTTAAAGTGCCGAAACCCTATAGGCAAGTGTGTATTTTTCTGATGAGCCCCTGTGTTGGGTTGTTGCCTCTGAATTATTTTTCTTTTTTTACTGTTTTTGATATTTGGTAAATGACGACTTGTACTTACATACGACACGACTGCCTGTCCATGGATTATTCTTTATGGTTGATTGTGCATGGCTATGCTGTTTGACCTATGTAATTGCATGGATGAGTAGGGTTAAGGCCTCATTCAAGTACTGATTTATATTAATTACTAATGTAGGAAAACAGTCTTCCTTTTCTCATTCTGTCTTCCTTTTTTTTTATGTGTTTGTGCTGTTGCATTGGTGATTTCTTTTTTCAATACATACAGATTGTCCTTCGTTTTTTCATCTTCATTTACTCTTTTTATTTTGCTGTGAACATAGACGAACTTTTGGGACTTCTTTTACCCATTAACTGTTCGTCAAGTTGGTGTTGGGGCTATCCTGTCACTCTTGTCGAAAAGGGAAATTACTCCATGACTTTAGGTTCCCAAATACATCCAGATTTTGGTTTGATTGGGATATAAAATTTTCGAGCCTTACTAACTACAAAGCCCTTACCAACATTTGATTTGGACAAGGGATCTGGATAAGGTTGTTCACCTGTCAGAGGCAATTTTTCCGGACTAAAGTAAGCATAAATACTGATAGAAACATAGTTACTGATACAAATTTGTATCAAGCTACCATAACCAGTAACCATTTTTATCAGTTTGCATAAGTTTTTTTTTAGGTAACTTATTCAATTTGATACAACTTTAGATTGCAAGCAAGGGAATCTTTGATTTAATAAGCGTTTGCTTTGTTACAGGGGCATTCGGAATGTCTTTACACTAGGGTCGGTAGCTGCTCAGTAGACTTGGTTTAAAAATGAGTCTGTTATAAGCATTTGAGATGGAATCTATCTTTCTAGGACCGAATATCCTTGTGTTTTAAAGGCAATATTTCTCGTCTTTTTTTTTAATGGATTACTAGAGGGTTTTTCTGATTGGTATTCACCTGCTAGGGATGATATTCTTTGGATGAACAATAAAATAAATGAAGACGGAAGAGAGAAATGCAAAATTTTGCCCAGAGAGTGGGATGAGGAATTAAAATACAACTACTGCAAGTTTGCATAAAGTGGTGAACAATATTAGTCATCAAAAATATAACAAAGCTATTTTAGCATTTAAAATTTTGACCTAACAATTATTTTTTCCTCGATTATATTTATAAATGAATAATTTTATTTGGTTAGGTATTTGGTCCCAGTTAATGGTAGATTGGGCTTCTTTATGCACCACAACTTGCAAACCTTGTGAAATTTTAACTTTAGTCACGCCAGTCTTGCAATTATTGAGTATACCAATACACAGGGAAGTAAAGAATATCAGGAAGAAAAGTTTTGGGTTCTACTCCTATGAATAATGATCAAAATAAAAAAGAAAATCTTTAAAATTTTGCTATTCAGGATTGGAAAATACATTTTGATACGATTTATCCAAAAATTGTCCTGTTGTGGCGCAACGGGATATAAGGAAAACTTTCCCCTTGTCAAACACCCCTAGGTGCATATGTATGTATTTTGGTATCCAGGGCATTCCTTTATCTAAAGTCTGCTAAAGCTTAGCTTTAGCAGACTTTAGCAGAGTTACAATCAAAACTAAATGCTGAACTTCTGCTTAATAACCCAGTGCATAATTGCTTTCGAGCGACAGAACTAGCCTAACACGTGAACGAAGAAGCTAAAGGAAAAGTAAATTTCAACTGGCAAATTAAAATGCTTCTTCCTGTAAAATATATGCAGCAATCCTGATAAATTGTAAACTGGCTTATTGGAACCGACTTTTCAAATCTTTTTTAAATTCAGAAAAGGACGGGGGGGCGCTGGAGAAGAAGAATCGAGGACTCGAAGTTGGAGTTTTAGTGCTAACAGTGTAAATTTTCAGTTTCCTTTACCTTTCTTTTACTTAGGTGTCAATTTTGAAACGGTGCTTTTCAGTTTTGTATTCCAAAAAACTATCGCTCTTCGCCGGTATTTGAATGAGTGAGTGGATCAAAAATGGCTAGCTCTATGTATCGTACTTGTGCGCTGCTTAAGATTCAGAAAAAAACTCGAGCCAAGGCCAAATCTCATAAGAAAGAGAACAATTTTCTGATATATAACTATAGCATAAAGCCAACTGAAACAAATAAAACCGTGAAAGCTATATCAGAATTTTGGCTATATTTACCTCAGGTATCACCCCTCTTTAAGTGCCGTGTGATAGACAGATTTGAATCGCTGGTCCTTGAACCTGAACCTTATCGCTGTTTAATGTTCCTGAATCGCTGTTTCTCATGTTCGTCAAACCTCAGTTACATTGACTTTGAGACGTTCGGAGACCAATCTTATCCTAACATAGTATCTTTTGATATAGCTTTACTCTGTATATCACCTTATACCCCAATCTAGAAATTAAGATAAATTTCTCTACTTTTGAAAATTTGGTTGTAGAAGTAGCTGTAACCTAGTTTAAAAGCGCACCATAGCCATAGTACCCAAAATATATAAGCAGATTTTGAAAGAAACTGTCTGTTTCATGGTTTTGTTACATGGAATTTTTTCCATGTAAATTTTTTTGAAACTAATAACTTGTGTTGAAATTAAACTGAGTATTAGTTTGCTACTACGAGAAGAAATTTCTCACAATTTAGGAAATGTTCCAAAAACTCCTCAAAATGATTTAAAACTAAAATAATTAGTATTTCTTTGAAATCGTCGTTTTCAAAAACTCTAAACCGGACGTTTACTGGCCTTAAAAAACGAGAAAATAATCACATTGTGTTTTTCTTTTGCCCCTCCCCTCCCCATGGGGATCACGTGGATTTGGAAAAGAAATAGCATCTGAACGGTAATTCATGAATCTAGCTGATCAGTAGGTTTAAATTCATGCGTTTTACAACTAGTAGAAAGTAAACGAGTTAATAAACAGTTTTGGTTTACGAGTTCCAGGGTGGGCCAAAAGTCACTGACCCTTTTTACTTTTATCTTTTTTATTGCTTAATATTTTTTATTTTCTTATTTTTTGTAGATCCTGGAAATTAATTATGAAGAAATTCACTACCGTACAACGTACACAAATTGTAAATTTTTACTATTAAAGTCAAGGCTTAATAATTCAAACTGAAAGAGCCTCAAACCCAAGCCCTCAGTGACTTTTGGCCCACCCTGTATAATGAAAACGTAACATTTTCAGCACCTTAGCACCTAGAGAATAACTTAGTTAAAGCACAATGTAAGCATTGTGAACATAATGCTCTTGGCAACTTCATGCTTAGTGATAGAACCTTTTTTGCCATTTTATATGCGCCGAGATCTGCCAAATATTTTGTAAAAGTTTTTTTGTACATAAATCTGTAAAGATCAACAATTTTGATTTATTTTTCTTAACAATTCTCTTATTTATTTGGATCGCATGTACCAAAATATACCACCGGCACCAGGATTTTCCTGGTGCCTGGTATATAAAATATATACCGGCACCAGGAATTTTTCGCACTTCGTATTTACCATGCTGCTCAATTTTGGCTAGAATGGGAAATTATGCGGTTAGAAAGGGCAGAAATTACCTTTGACAGTAGGGTGTTATCTTAACAAGAATTTTAAAGTTTAACTTGCACTTGAAGATTTTTTTGTTTAACAAAAAAAGCTCCGAATTTGCGAATATATGATAAACAAAAACGCAGATAATGGTTGCAGTAATAGGTGCAACCTAGTAAAGAGCGAATCAGAACTCATAATAATAAAAATATTAAAGAAGTAAGAAAGAAAATCCATTTTTAGGATGAGAATGGATAAAGTTAGCAAGTAGAAAACAAATTCATAGAAAAACAAAACTTGATGAAACTTATATATTTGAAATCAGCATAAAAATTTGATTCTTTTTATATATCTATTGGCTTCAAAATTCCATTTTTTATCGTTTCGGTCACTATTGAGCTGGGTCGCTCCTTACTGACAGTTCGTTACCATAAACTCTTTGACAGCCACCACACTCAAGTTTTTGGTCTGAGTAGAACCAGTTTCTTTCTGTATTTTAGTATTGTATTTGAGTTCTCGGCGATGATCACCTTAACTTGAGAGTGATAATTTACAATGTAGGTATATTTTAATTAAATAATTTGTATATAGAGTTGGTATTTTTGTTAGATTTGGTTAGGTAAACTGTTTAACTACTATTTCATATATTGCATTCTGGGCGGTCTGATTTCCATAATTTTCTGTTGTATTTTCTATAATTATGTTACTAAAGTATTATTTTTTATCTTATTTATGTCCATTTCATTAGGAATGACCTGCTTTTACTTCTTAAGTGTGGTGGTTGTAAGATATAAGTAATCGTTACTGTTTTGAAATAATCTAGCGAACCTCCCAATTACAAGCACTAATTCTGGAACTTGGTGCCTTAACTGAACCTTTTTCTTCTAGAGAACTGCGTTCAAATCAACTTTCTGGAGTCCCAGATCTTGGACAATGCCATTTTCTTCGCGTTTTGTAAGTATTTGTTTTACACATTATTAACATTATTAAGTGAATGAAGGATTTACTTAAAGCATTTCAGTTGACAGATCTGATTTTTTGTTGAAACCCCCCAAAAATTACTTCATTTTACACAACTATGTCCACAAGCTTCTTATAATAGTAGAAGTTCTTTGTAAAATATTGGTTTTATTTTTTTTTAAATTTTTTTAATTACAAAAGCTATCAATTTTCCTTAAAATAAGCCATTTAACAGATCACTACGATGTTCCAGTACCAAGCTAGCTGACGAGAAAGAGAGAGAGAAAAAAAATGCCTTATAAGCAGAAAATCGTAGTTTCAGCCATATTTTTTGTTTTCAAGCCAATATATTTTCCTTCTTGTTCAAGATACGGTAATTATTTAAAAAAGGGACTTAGGATAAGGTGGTTCTAATGGTGTATTTCTTGTTTTGATCCGACTCTTGTTTTTAGGAGTTATGCAGTATTATATTTTTTATTAAGGGACATGATCGTCTCTTGCTAGGTTGCTAGCTGCCGCTGCAACCCGGATTAATCAAGATATCTGGTAGAGTACGAACTATAAGATTGAACCAAGTAAAATCTGAATCATTTTTTTAAACTATTTTTTTTTGTAGTATTTGCAACGAAAAAAGGGGACACTTCACCGATCCATTGGCTAAAATTCTAATTTTGCTCTAGCAAAATTCTAAGAATCAATAGATTTCTTTAAAAGGAAAATCAGAGGCTTAATGCCGATCGGGATTTAAAATAAGAGCTCTGATTCACGAAGTCCTTCTAAATATCAAAATTCATTAAGATCTGATCACCCACTCGTATGTTAAAAATACCTCAATTTTTCTAATTTTCCTCTCCCTTCACCCCCCCCCAGATGGCCGACTCGGGGAAAGCGACTTTATCAAGTCAATTTGTGCAGTTCCCTGACACACCTACCGCTTCTCTTCGTCCAAGCACGCCCAGAAGCACCCAACTCGCCAAAGCACGGAACCCCACCACCTAACTCCACCAAAGAGAGCGGATCCTGTCCGGTTACGTCAATCACATGTTTACGACATTTATAAGCGTTTTCCAAGATTTCAGGTTTCCCCCTCCAACTCCCTCAATGTCAAGGGATCTGGTCGGAATTTGAAATAAGAGCACTGAGGCATGAGTTCCTTCTAAACATCAAATTACATTAAGATCTGGTCACCCATTCTTAAGTTAAAATAACCCTCCCCCCCACTCCCCCAAAGAGAGCAGATCCGTTCCCGGTTATGTCAATCCTGTATTTAGGACTTGTGCTTATTTTTCCCACCAAGTTTCATCCCGATCCCTCCATTCTAAGCGTTTTCCAAGATTTTAGGTTCCCCCCCCCACCAACTTCCCCTTTACAGGATCCGGTCGGGATTTAAAATAAGAGCTCTGAGACACGATATCCTTCTCAACATCAAGTTTCATTAAGATCCGATCACTCCTTCGTAAGTTGAAAATGCCTCATTTTTTCAGAATTAACCCTCCTCCCCCAACTCCCCCAAAGAGAGTGGATCCATTCCGGTTATTTCAATCACGTATCTAGGACTTATGATTATTTTTACCACCAAGTTTCATCCCGATCCCTCCACTATAAGTGTTTTCCAAGATTTTAGGTCCCCCCCAACTCCTCCAAACAGATCAGATCCGTTCTGGTTATGTCAATCACGTATCTAGGACTTGTGCTTATTTTTCCCACCAAGTTTCATCCCGATCCCTCAACTCTAACCGTTTTCCGAGATTTTAGGTTCCCCCCCTCAATTCCATCCAATGTCACCGGATCCAGTCAGGATTTGAAATAAGAGCTGTGAGGTACAATATTCTTCCAAACTTCAAGTTTCATTAAGATCCAATAACTCCTTCGTAAGTTAAAAATACCTCATTTTTTCTAATTTTCAGAATTAACCCCCTCCCAACTCCCCCAAACAGAGCATATCCGTTCCAGTTATGTCATTCACGTATCTAGGACTTCTGCTTATTTTTCCCACCAAGTTTCATCCCGATCCCTCCATTCTAAGTGTTTTCCAAGATTTTAGGTTCCCCCCCAACTCCCCCCAATTTCAGCGGATCTGGTCGGAATTAAAAATTAGAGCTCTGAGACACGATATACATCCAAACGTAAATTTTCATTAAGATGCCATCACCCGTTCGTAAGTTAAAAATACATCATTTTTTCCGAATTAACCGACCCTCCATTCCCCCCCCCCAGATTATCTAATTTAATCTATTTCTAATTTAATCTGGTCCGGTCCCTGATACGCCTACCAAATATCATCGTCCTAGCTTACCTGGAAGTGCCTAAAGTAGCAAAACCGGGACAGACAGACCGACAGAGAGACCGACAGAATTTGCGATTGCTATATGTCACTTGGTTAATACCAAGTGCCATAAGAAAATGTTTCAACTGGAAGTAAGGAGCAGCATTAAAACTTAAAACGAACAGAAATAATCACGTATATAAGGGCGTTCGTCTCCTTCTCAATGCCTCGCTCTTTACGCTAAAGTATTTTTAGCAATTCCAACTATTTATTCTACGGCCTTTGTGATTTAGGGGTAATTCTTAAAGAATTGGACAAAAATTCATGCTTTAGTGTAAAAAAAGAGGTATTGACGATAGGGCGAACCCCCTCATATACGCAATAAAAATATACAAATATAGAAGTTGGTAACGTAAGTTAATTTGTAAGTTACGCATATTTATTACTAATAAAAACGTTCGTTAAAAAATAAAAAGTTCTTGTCGCATTTTTAAGTAACCAAAAAATGGAAGGCAGCTAGGCCTCTTCCCCATCCCCTTTTTTTTATCAAAATCGTTCGGTCAAAACTATGAGGATGCCATTTAGCCAAAAAAAAATTAATGTGCAAATTTTGTTTTAATTATTCATGTGCGGTGAGCCAAAATCAAAGCATACATTAATTCAAAAACGTTCAGAAATTAAATTAAAAAAAAATATTCTTTTAAACTGAAAGTAAGGAACGACATTAAAACTTAAAACGAACAGAAATTATTCCGTATATGAAATGTGCTGTCCCCTCCGCAACATCCCGCTCTTTACGCTAATTTTTTTTTGATTGTTTTAAAAAGTAGAACTCTGACAAAGAGTCAAACTCTCTGACATAGGCTTAAGCAGTAATTTGATTAGCTTGAGAAAATGTGTCACTAATCTAAAGCAATCTTTTTTATCTCTACTTCTTTGTTCCGTAACCACTTACTTTACCTTTCAGGATAATCAGATAGAAAAAAAAGAAGAAAATTTCAGGGACCTTATCAGCTAAATTGATTTAGGATACCTGTAAGTGCTATAATCATCAGGATATTTTTAGTCACTAAAAAAACGCATAAAACATATCAGTAATTACTTACCCTTATTTCTTGGTTGACTTAATTTACAATCCTTATAATAATGTCTTACCGTTCGTGTTATCTAGATTGAATTAGTTATACCCTACAAGGATGATAATCGATAAAGTCGTAAATTTCCCGACTAGTTTCAGCCAATCTAAAGATAGGAAATGGTCGAGACAGTTATGATACTCATATTTCACGGGGAATACTTTAGCTGGGAGGGATATAGAATATGGCTGGAATGGAAAAGATGCATTATAAGGCAAAATAGTATTTGCTGCTTTTCAGGAATAGAAGACTGATCTTTTGATCTTTTCTTAGAAGTATTCTCTCGGACATAATTTCGTAGAATTGTATTTTCTCTATTACGGGTTGGATATCCATGAAAAGTGTCTACGGATACAAATAACGGATACAAGGTGACACCATTGTAAATGTTTTTAATTCATATTTCCCATTCCTGACATTTTTATTTTTAATTGAAAATTTTTCTACTCTTATATTCCCAAAAATACTCAAGTTGGAGCAGAAAGTTTTTTCAGGAACATATGCACTAATAAAATAATACTTCCAAAAACAAGTTTTACGCCTCGTAACGTGATTTCGGGAAGCTTTATTGCCAAGTCCTTAGGTAGCACTCTATTATTATGTGTGCATCTTTTCTTAACAATTGTTGCAATAGAGATGAATTTAAATTATTTCCTAACTCTCAAGCACTGTTACAGACCCTCTTATACCCATTTTACAAGATGGAACACGTGAAGCAATAATGAGACTTCAATTTTCTTCAAGACTTTTATGATTCCAAGAATATACATAAAAAAAAATTAAAGATGAAATAAACGTCTGGTAAAAGAAGTGTAATCTTGTCTCTACTGTCTCGAATTCTAAATAGCTGACATCATTAGATTATTAGACCTCCCTCCTTTGCTATGTTAAATAAATAAAAAAAAATTTTTCTTCCTGAAAATAAGGAGCGACATTAGAACTTAAAACAAACAGGAATTCTGTTGTCCCCTCCTCAACGCCCTGCTCTTTACGCTAAAGTTTTTTTTATTAGAATAAATAGCTCTTTTGAAATTACTAAAATACTCTGGCGTAAAGAGGAGGTATTGAGGAGGGAACAAATCCGCTCATATGCATAATAATTTCTGTTCGTTTTAAATTTTAGTGTTGCTCCTTACTTTCAGTTGAAAAAACCTGCCTTTTTATTTAACTTCTCATTATTTTTCTTTAAATAATTCTGGAAAATCCAGCAGCCCCTTCATTAAAATTCTCTTCCCTCATGAAAAATTCCTCCATGGAAAGATCCTCCCACCTAACCCCTAACTGCCACTCACACCAGAAAAAATCCCCCCTGAAAAATTCAGTATTTTTCTCAAAAACCAATACTATGTGTAAACAATGGGCAAAGTTCATTGCTTGCAGCCCCTTCCCCGGGACTATGAGGGATTAAGGCGTAGACATAGTTGAAGAAAATGGCTATCTCAAAATTTTGATCCAGTGAAATTGGGAAAAATCCAGTGAATTGGGAAAAGCGTGGGAGGGGGCATAGTTGCCCTCCGATTTTTAGGTCACTTAATAAGAGCACTGTAACTTTTAGTTTTTGTTAGAATGAACCTTCTTTCAATATTTTAGAACCACTGGGCCGATACGATCACCCCTGGAAAAAAAACCAAATAAACACGCATCCGTTGTTCTTCTTCTGGCAAAATATACAGATTCCACATTTTTGCAGATCGGAGCTTGAAACCTCTACAGTAGAGTTGTCAGAAATGCTGAATCTTGTAGTGTGACTAGATGAAAAAAACAAACAAGTTTTTTAACTGAAAATAAGGAGCGACATTAAAACTTAAAACGAACAGAAATCACACCGTATGTTAAAGGGGCTTTTCCCTCCTCAACGGCCCGCTCTTTACGCCAAAGTTTCTCTTAACTTTACTCTTTCTCTTAACTTTACTTTTTAAAACTGTTAAAAACTTAACCAAATTCCTCCCACGTAACTCCTCCCCTCAACCCTCCCCTCCCACCAAAAAATCCCCCTGAAAACGTCTGTACACTTCCCAAAAGCCATTACTATACGTAAACACTGGTCAAATTTTTTAACTTATACCCCGTCCCCCTTGGACTGTGAGGGAGTAACTCGTCCCCAAAGACATTGTTATTAGGTTATTTGACCATGTTGAACAAAGTGGCTATCTCAGAATTTTGATCTGTTACTTTCGGCAAAAAAATGAGCAAGGGAGGGGGCCCAGGTGCCCTCCAATTTTTTCGGTCACTGAAAAAGGGCACTAGAACTTTTAATTGCAGTTAGAATGAGCCCTCTCGCAACATTCTAGCACCACTGGGTCGATACGATCACCCCTGGGAAAAAAAACCCAGATTTTATAATAAATTGAGTACGTCTTCACACCCTTGAACAGAGGTTTGTGTTATTTATCTGCAGAGTTTGCAAGTGTGATCATTTCATACCAGTAGTCATAAAATATTCGGAGAGGATTTCCTCGAACGGACACGTTAAGTTCTAGTACCCTATTTAAGTAACAAATGCGATCAGGCAAAGACAAAGTGTTGTTTTTCGTCATTCTGAGGCACACAAAAAACAACAATTTTGACCGGAATGGGGCCAAAAGGGCTTATAATCATAGAAAACAGAAACCAACTAGTTTAAAATGACTGGATCTCTTGCATCTAACCTTAAATATCTGAGGGCACGCTGCCACCTGCTGGCTCTTTGCAATGTATAGCTCTTATAGACCCCAGATATAAAAGGAAACTGGGGAAGATTAAAAGACATCTCTGTTGGTGTGTGAGGAGGTGGGGATGAACCACCAAAAGTATTTTAGATAAAACTAGACTGGGAAATAATCCACTTTATAATCTTTCTAAATATAGCTTAATTTGAAGAAATATTTCCTTGATTCAGCTCATTGCTAATTACTAGAATTACTAATTTTTGTTGGCCCCACGCATTGTTAAACAATTTAGACTTAAAGTGGAATATTAATATCACGTGCTAACCGACTCAGAAGAGAGGGTAGAATAGAGGCATCTCTTGAAGATCGATTGGTCCAAGCAATTCTCTCCTCTTAAGATTCCAAAAGTATGGCTTGAAATTTACTTTTTTACCATTTCAGACTGCCCCAATAAATTTTACTGTGGTGGTTTTACCAAGTCATTAGTTGTAGAAAATTAATGACTAGTGAAATTGAGAATTTAGGGAATTTTCAAGCAAAAATTTTCAGTCTTAGTGTCCTCTTAAAATAGTAAAAGAGAAAATGACATTCTAAAAATTTACTAGTTTCCAATGGGGCACTGCCACTCAGTGATGCACAGTGATTACACTACATCTTTTATTTATTTTTAAGGTAGTAAAAGAGAAAAAGTTATTCTAAAAATTTACTAGTTTCTAAGGGCACTCTGCCACACAGTGATGTATATCGATCTTATGCAAATTATTAAACAGCCAGCTATTAACTTATTAAAGGGCAAAAATGAAGAAAAAGATTTTTTTCAAATGAAAGTGAGCAACAACATTAGAACTTAAGACAAACAAAAATCTATTTAAATATGTAAGGGGATATCACCCCTTTCAATGTTCATTCTTTATTTTGTCAGAATGCAGAGAATACAGCTGGTTCGTAGTTATACGTGTTTTCTTTACCTAATGTTTTTCAAGGTGTTTGAGCCAAAAATTTCTAGAGTCAAATACTAAAACCCTGAATATAATAATAAGTTCATTTATTTGGCCACATTAAAATCCAAGACGTTTAAAAAGATGTTTTTGAAAATCTTTTTTGAAAGTTTAAGGGAAAATCTCCCCTTTAGCTTAAATCCGTTTTACAGGCGTGAGGGGATGAGAGGTGTTAGACAATTTTATATTTTGGACAAATTCTTTTCGTTTGAAGTTTCAATGTCGCTCTAACTTTCATATAAGAAAATTGCAATTATGTTTATGATAACCTATAAACGGCTCGGCTTGTTCTTAGTTGGGTGTTCCTGATTTTCTATTCCTAGTCTTAATTTTCTTGTGTCAATAAAATATGGCTCATATCTGCCATGTTGGTTTCAAAGATTATTTCTAGAAAATGTCAAGCCTCCGAACTGAATAGCTTAGCGGTTTATTGGGTGAAGCCTTAAATAGATTGACAGACAGTTGGTGTTAAAGATCTAGAAAATGGTGAAAGAACTAAGTTTGCTAGCTCTTGACTAACAAAAGCCTGTAAATGGGGTTGTTACTTTGCTCGGGTGAGAGCAAAGCCTATGGTCCTCATAAATAGGACCATAATTTTACTTCGGTGGTACTAGGGCTTTTGGTCATTTGGACCTTACAGGCAGGGACCATAGCTTTACTCTTAGCAAGTTTATTGCCCTAAGATTTGAATTTCGATCCCTCAAAAACGGGTTCAGAAAGTAAAATGAATGATCTACAGGGAACAGATTAAAGTAAAGTTTTCCATTGGAAGGGTTACTTGCCCTTGGGGGTTTTAAACATATTTTCAATGATGTGGAAATAATTAGATCTTGGGTTAATTTCAGATAGGATTTATGTAAGATTACCTAATATTTTACGAATTTAAAGTGGGTTTTCATGAAGAATTCTTTAGCTTATTCCAAAGGGATGCGAGATGGTAATATAATATACAAAGGAATCACGGACTCGAACAAGGTCTGAAATCCCTTCGTCGATGCAATGAGGTTATTCCAAGTTGTGTTTCCTAATTTTTTTTTTTTACCATAGTAAGATTCTTAAGATTTGAATAGAACATCGAGTGTTTAAAATTTTGACAACTTTTTGATGGTTTCAAAATTACTTTTACGAAACTAATTTTCGATGATTCTAGAATGTTTAACTTCTAGGTTAAACATTTTGCCTGTTTATGGAAAATTACCTTAAACTGACAAATATATGGCTTTCCTATAAGTGGGCTACTTTGACGGGTCTGGACTAGCACATAGTTTCCTACAAAGTTTTTTTTTTGTAACTTCACTCTGTAGCTCGGGATTTTAGCTTTCATGCGTTATCATTTTTACCTGCCCCTTATTGATACAAATATGCATATCATCTATTGTTAGAATTTTTTCATGTGGACGATTTGTTGTCTTTCGGTTTGTATTTAGGACTTTGAATCCTTTGATCAGAGTTTGTAATTCTCAAAAGATGCTTGTAATATCTTAGCTTTTGGTTCCCCCTCGAACTCCCCCCCCCCTCAAATGTCACCGGATCCGGTTGGGATTTAAATTAAGAGCTCTGAGACACGATATCCTTCTAAATATCAAATTTCATTATGATCCGTTCACCCGTTCGTAAGTTAAAAATACCTCGTTTTCTCTAATTTTTCCGAATTAGCCATCCCCCCTCCCCAGGTGGTAGAATTGGGTAACGACTATTTCTAATTTAATCTGGTCTGGTCCCTGATACGCCTGCCAAATTTCATCGTCCTAGTTTATCTGGAAGTGCCTAAACTAGCAAAACCGGGACAGAGAGACCGACCGACAGATTTGCGATCGCTATATGTCACTTGGTTAATACTAAGTGCCATAAGAATCTTCCACCATATATATTTGTATTTTCTGTTTCCTTCCTCAGAGCAGGACTTCTGTAATCCTATAAAACAATATTTTAATGGGATGAAAATACGAGCCAAATTGTAAAACCTCTGTCACAGCTTGGCTTAATGGAAGAAAAGAAAATAGGTTTTCAAACCAATCCTTTCTCTCTAATATTCCCCTTAAACAGCAGGGAAATTCTATGTTTTAGCTCGTTTTTCAGGAGTTAAATTGTCAAAATAAACTTAGGAAGATCTGGCTGGATTCCTCCATATAAATATAATTTGAACCCAACAGAGCCATTAAACCGATTTTCAGTCATGTGAGGCACAATTACTATCTTGAATCCCAGCTGTAACTCTGTGACAGTTTTACAAATTAATAATTTTTTTTAAAGTTACGTAATCCTTCGAAACTATTGATCTCTATTCACAGGCCCTTTACGAATCCCCCCCCCCCCAAAAAAAAAGCTATTTTAGACAATTTACTGAAAGTTCAAAGGTTTTTATAAATACAATTAGAGGCTGAATCTTCTAAGCAACGAAGGTCTTTTTCGTTATTAAATAATAAAAATTAACTGAAATTAAAGAGCAACACTGAAGCTCCAAACGAACAGAAATTATTCCATATATGAAGGTTTTCCCCCTCCTCAACAAGGAGGGTTTTCCCTTTTTTACATTTACATTTACGCTAATGCTGCTAGCACTTTTAAAAAGGCTTCATATTCTAATTAAACGGCAGCTATGTTTCAGAAGCCGTTCTGTTCATTTTGAGTTTGAACGCTACTCCTTAGTTTCAGTAAAAAAAAACTGTCTTTTTATTTTAATTTCTGCTCGTTTTTGAGTTAATACAGGTAAATTTGGCCCAGCCTCCTTGAATCATGCCCTCCCCCCTCACGGAAAACTCCTCCATGAAAATTTCTTGCAACTTAAATTAGAACCCCCCCCCCCATAAAGCTCCCTCCATAAAATTTCATCCTCGCTGAAAATCTCCCCTCCCCGTAAAATTTCTTGCGTACGATTTAGCCTGAAAAATTATCCTTAGCATACTTTCATTTGAACCGGCTTACAAAACAGTTCTTCTTCCATGGAAGTTGTTAATGTTGACCTTCCCTGAGTGGCAGAAACAATCTGGCAGATCTTTTTTTAATTCTATTTTCTTACCTCTTTCTAAAATACGGTAAATATTTTTCGCCACACAAAACCATTACAAACTCAAATGTCTGTTTATAGCTAGTAACTCGCTTTAGAATTAGAATCTCAACAGAACGTAAAGATCAACATTAAAACATAAACAGAATAGAAACTATTACGAATATGAGGGGTTTGCTCCTCCTCAACACCTCGCTCTTTACACTAAAGTTTATAGTACTTTAAGATAAAGCTTTTTATTGTCAAACAATTCGTGGTAACGAACTGTAGTAAGGAGCGACTCGGCTCAATAGTAAACGAAACTCTAAAAAATTGAACTTTGATACTAAAAGATACATTAAAGAATGGGATTTTTATGCTGATTTTAAACATATAAGTTTCATCGAATTTAGTCTTTGTCATCAAAAGTTACAAGCCTGAGAAAATTTGCCTTATTTTGAAAATAGAGGGAAACACCCTCTAAAAGTCATAGAATCTTAACGGAAATCACACCATCGCATTCAGCATATCAGAGAACCCTACTGCAAAAGTTTCAAGCTCCTATCTATAAAAATGTGGAACCTCGTATTTTTTGCCAGAACACCGATCACGGGTGCGTGTTTATTTGTTTTTTTTTTTTTTTGTCTTTTTTTCCAGGGGTCATCGTATCGACTGGGTGGTCCTAGAATGTCGCAAGAGGGCTCATTCTGACGGGAATGAAAATTTCTAGTTCCCTTTTTAAGTGACCCAAAAAATTGGAGGGCACCTAGGCCCCCTCCCACGCTCATTTTTTCCCAAAGTCAACGGATCAAAACTTTGAGATAGCCATTTTGTTCAGCATAGTCGAAAACCATAAAAAATATGTCTTTGAGGATGACTTACTCCCCCATAGTCCCCGAGGGAGAGGCTGCAAGTTACAAACTTTTACCAGTGTTTACATACAGTAATGGTTATTGGGAAACGTACAGACGTTTTCAGGGGGATTTTTTGGTTTGGGGGGGGGGTATGTGTGAGGGTCTTTCCTTGGAGGAATATGTCTTGGGGGAAGAGAAATTCAATGAAGTGGGAGCAGGATATTCTAGCATTACTATAAAAAACAATGAAAAAATAAACATAAAAAAGCTTTTTCAACTAAAAGTAAGGAGCAGCATTAAAACTTAAAACGAACAGAGATTATTACGCATATGAGGGGGTCTTTTCCTCCTAAATACTTCGCTCTTTATGCTAAAGTATTTTTAGTAATTTCAACTATTTATTCTACGGACTTTCTGATTCAGGGGTCATTCTTAAAGAATTGGGGCAAAGCTTCAGCTTTAGTGTAAAGAGCAAGGTATTAACGAGGGGACAAACCCCCTCATATACATAATAAAAATATAAGAATATAGAAGTCCGTTACGTAAATTAATTCTTAAGTTACGTATATTTTTTACTAATAAAAATGTTAGTTAAAAATTAAAAGTTCTAGTTGCCTTTTTAAGTAACCGAAAAACTGGAGGGCAACTAAGCCTCCTCCCCCACCCCTTATTTCTCAAAATCGTCTGATCAAAACTAAGAGAAAGCCATTTAGCCAAAAAAAAGAATTAATATGCAAATTTCTTTTTAATAATTTATGTGCGGAGAGCCAAAATCAAACATGCATTAATTCAAAAAAATTCACAAATTAAATAAAAAAAAAACTAGTTTTTCTTACGATAAAGTGTTTTACTGTTTAATAAAGTAGAATTGATAGAAATAGTCAAACTTCAGCGTAAAGAGCAGGGCATTGAGAAGAGAACAGCCCCTTTCATACACAGAGTAATTTCTGTTCCTTTTAATTTTTAATGTCGCTCCTTACTTTCAGTTGACAAAACTAGCTTTTTTTCTTCTTTAATTCCAATTAAAAGAACATATCGTTTCAGGAGTCGTTCTTAGGGAATTGGGATATAATTCAAACTTTACCATACAGAGCGAGGTGTTGAGGAGGAGCATCCCCCCTCATATACGCAATAATTTCTCTTCGTTTTAAGTTTTAATGTTGCTGTTTACGTTCAGTAAAAAAAAGACTTGTATTTTTAATCAGAAAACGATTTCTGATCATTTTCTTTAAATAATGCCTGGAAATCCAGCTACACCGTCGAAAAAGAGAAAACAAGACATGAGAAAATTTCGTATCGGAATTCTGGCAAATTTCCTCATTGTAAAATTTCCCTTGAAAAATTCACCCCCCGAAAACTCCCTTCTCCAATGAAAATTATCCTCACATAAAATCTTACCATTAGAAAATTCCCCCCCTCACGCAGATATGTATACATACTTTCAAAATAACAAACATTATACGTAAACAATGGGCAAATTTTGTAACTTAAAGACCTTTCCCCAGAGGCAGGGGGCCATGATATCTCCAAAGCCATAGTTATTGGGCCTATCAACCATGCTGAACAAAATGGCTATCTCAATATTTTGATCTAACGATTTTGAGAAAAAGGGGCGTCGGAGAGGGCCTAGTTACTCTCCGATTTTTTGTGGCTTAAAAAGGGCACTAGAGCTTTTAATTTCCATTTGAATGAACCCTCTTTCTATATTATAGGACCATTGGATCGATACGATCACCCCTGAAAAAAAAACACACATCCGTGATTTTTCTTCTGGCAGAAAATACACAATTCCACATTTTTGCTGATAGGAGCTTGAAACATCTACAGTAAGGGTCTTTGATACGCTGAATCTGATGGTGTGATTTTTATTAAGATGTCATGATTGTAAGGGGTGTTTCTTCCTTTTTTTGAAAAGCAGGCAAATTTCTCAGGCTCGTAACTTTTGATGGGTAGGACTAAACTTAATGAAACTTACATATTTTAAATAAGCATAAAAAACAGATTCTATTTATAGATCTATTAGTACTAAAATTTCGTTTTTTTAGTTTTGGTTACTATTGCGTCGGGTCGCTCCTTACCTATAGTTTGTTACCACGAACTGTTTGATATGGAGCAGTCCATATGCCTTTAAAGTGTATATTAAATAAAAAAAAACTAATTTTTTTTAGCTGAAAGTAAGGAGCGACATTAAAACTTAAAACGAACAGAAATTACTCCGTATATGAAATGGGTTGTCCCCTCCACAATCCCTCGCTCTTTACGTTAAAGTTTTTAATTGTTTTAAAAATAAGAATTGTGGCAAAGAGTCAAACTTTAGCGTAAAGAGCGAGGGATTGCGGAGGGGACAACCCATTTCATATACGGAGTAATTTCTGTTCGTTTTAAGTTTTAATGTCGCTCCTTACTTTCAGCTAAAAAAAATTAGTTTTTTTTATTTAATTTCTGAACGTTTTTGAATTAATGCATGTTTGGTTTTGGCTCTCCGCACATAAATTATTAAAATGAAATTTGTATATTAATTCTTTTTTTGGCTAAATGGCTTTCTCTTAGTTTTGATCAGACGATTTTGAGAAATAAGGGGTGGAGAAGGAGGCCTAGTTGCCCTCCAATTTTTCGGTTACTTGAAAAGGCAACTAGAACTTTTAATTTTTAACGAACGTTTTTATTAGTAAAAATTATACGTAACTTAATAATTAACTTACGTAACAAACTTTCATAATCTTATATTTTTATTTTGTATACGAGAGGGTTTGTACCCTCGTTAATACCTCGCTCTTTGGACTAAATCGTAAGTTTTGTCCCAATTCTTTAACAATGACCCCTGATTCAGAAAGGCCGTAGAATAAATAGTTGAAATTACTAAAAATACTTTAGCATAAAGAGCGAGGTATATATCTCTCCTAAATACCTCGCTCTTTATGCTAAAGTATTTTTAGAACCCCTCATATGCGTAATAATCTCTGTTTGTTTAAAGTTTAAATGCTACTCCTTCCTTTCATTTGAAAAAATGTTTTCATGTTTATTTTTCATTGTTTTCTTATAGTAATGCTAGAAAATCCTGGCCCTTTTCATTGAATTTTTCTTCCCCCATGACAGATTCCTCCAAGGAAAGATCCTCCAACATAGCCCCCTCCCCTCAGCCCCACCGCCAAACAAAATAAAATCCCCCTGAAAACCTCTGTACACTTCCCAATAACCATTACTATATGTAAACACTGGTCAAAGTTTGTAACTTGCAACCTCTCCCCCAGGAATTTGGGGGAGTAAGTCATCCCCAAAGACATAGTTATTATGGTTTTCGACTATGTTGAACAAAAGAGCTATCTCAAAATTTTGATCCGTTGACTTTGGGAAAAATTTGAGCGTGGGAGGGGGCCTAGATGCCCTCCAATTTTTTGGTCACTTAAAAAGGGCACTAGAACTTTTCATTTCCGTTAGAATGAGCCCTCTTGCGACATTCTAGGACCATTTGGTCAATACGATGACCCATGGGAAAAAGGAAAAAGAGAAAAAAAAAAAAATAAATAAACACGCACCCGTGATTTGTCTTCTGGCAAAAAATACAAAATTCCACATTTTTGTAGATAGGAGCTTGAAACTTCTACAGTAGGGTTCTCTGATACGCTGAATCTGATGGTGTCATTTTCGTTAAGATTCTACGACTTTTAGGGGGTGTTTCTCCCTATTTTCTTAAATAAGGCAAATTTTCTCAGGCTCGTAACTTTTGATGGGTAAGACTAAACTTGATGAAACTTATATATTTAAAATCAGCATTAAAATGCGATTCTTTTGATGTAGCTATTGATATCAAAGTTTCATTTTTTAGAGTTTTGGTTACTATTTAGCCGGGTCGCTCCTTACTACAGTTCGTTACCACGAACTGTTTGATTGTTTTTACTGTCTTATTAAAGAAAACTTTGTGAATAAAAAAAGAGGTGGCACTACATTAAGATTTCAAATTTCCCGTCATTTGGGTGCACACAGGCATGGATTTACTGATTACGTTTCTGGCACAATGCCAGAAGCACAATAAATTATCACTGAGTGATTTCTTAAAAAAAATGGATTGATCTGATTTATCGTCAAAGGGCTAGATGCACACTGCCGCCACGCTGCCTTCACAGAAAAGTGATTTTAAACCGACACAGGAATTCTGCGGCCACTTATAAACCATTAGATGTCAAAAATGGCAGCTGAGAGTTTGGTATCCCCTCTCTTGTATTATTTTTGGCTCATCGATTGCGTTCTGTTCAATGCACCTCCCATTTAATCTACTTCCAAACAATAGCCTTAAAGGCACCGAGCTGGTGGACGAGCAGATATGGATTCCGACTCAGATTTATCGCGTATTTCCTATAACAAGTTTTCTTTACTACAAATAGCTTTCTTAAGGTAGTATTTTCGCTTATGGAGCCTAGAGTCCCAATAACTAATATTACTCTATAAAAATCTAAAAAGTTAGGAAAGGAATCCAGCAAATGACTGGTACTTAAGTAGTTGGGGAATATGTTTATGTCGACCCTGATAAAATCTTGTTTTATGTCTATTGCCATAAATCTTAAAGAACTTCTGTAGATGTTTATTCCTCATATTTTTTTTGTCTAATATAATTTTGGTGAGGATTATCACCGATTAAAAAATAGTGGTATTCTATATACGTCGTAAATAAATCGGTAATACTCAGGTGACTTTTTTCTTCTACATTTCCTCCCTCATTTTAAACACAAGGTAATGACCTAATTTCATCAACAATTCCTTTGAGTTATGCCTATTTGAAGATTTTTTAAAATTGGCTTTCTGCCAAACTCTCAGGTGTTTTTTTTTTTTTTTGTTTTTTTTTTTTTGTGAACTTGGCTGGAAAGTAAATTGTGGTGCAAACACAGCTTTTGATACTGAGAGTAGATTTTGCGAATATTTTGTATTTGCTATATATATATATATATATATATATATATATATATATATATATATATATATATATATATATATATATATATATATATATTTATATATCTATATATATATATATATTCTCTATGATATTTTATATGATCACTTTTTTCTGAAAATTGTAATTTTCTTGTAATGCTCTTTTTTGTTTACTAGATTTAGAAGCTTGAAAAAGATGAGAAGCACTTTGTGATAAATTTGAAAGTTAGAAATACTTTTGTTTCATTTTTCAATCCAACCGTTAAAAGTGTCATCAAATCCTTTTGTAATTTTAAGTTATTTATTTCAACAATTTTCTAAAGTGCTGCCTTCGCCTGTTCTTGGACAAAGAAACTCCTATTTTACTGGCTGAGTGCCTTTGCTTCATTTGAGAGATTCTAATCCCATTATAGTCATAGCCCCTCTTTACACCTTCCAAGAAGTCCCCATTTAACTTAAACCTTTCCTTAATACATCCTCCCACTCATACTTGGGGAAGAACTGGCACCGATATTTGGCAATCTCTTATCCCTCATCCCCAAAAAGTGTTCTAGTGATCTCAACCTTTCTCTCATCATGGCCCTAGAAAATGGGATTGAACCACATTTTTGAACTCTTGAAACCTGCCAAAAGTCATTCTGTTTGGTAAAGTTTTCACCTAGGATGTTCAAAACATCAGCATAATCTAAGTCTAGAAGAGTTTTAATTTCCCGGTCGATTCTGTGTTCTTCTGTCGCCTCTGCTGTGCTCCTTAGGACAAAGCCCGTCAAAGCGATCTGTAAAATTGGGATAGAATGTAGCCCTGCTTAACTACCCAAAACTTTCGCTCTATATCGTTTTTGACCTCTTCGGGCCAAAATATTTTTTGCACCGTAAGATGGCAGGATCTGCATGTTTACTGTGGTGTATTTACGCACGCCACTCACACCTTTACAACTTTTTTGCACATACTTTTAAAAGACAAAGATGGTGTGTCTTAGAAAATCTGAAAAGGTCTGAAAACGATAAGAGTGAGCGTCGACCAGAAATGCACACAAGCACCAAAAGAAATATATCATTGAATGTGCGACTTGATTTTTTCATGTTGCCAGGAGTGTTTAGACGAAAATAGGCGTCAGGTCAACTATAATATTTCAAAAGCCGACATTCTCTCCAAAATGTTTTTCGAAAGAGAGTAGAAAAAGTAAAAAATATGTTGAACTTCTGAAAGCAGTTATTTGTAAAATAATGAATATCGGACATTCAAGATATAACTGCTAAAGTTATATAAAACCCCAATTTCCGAATACTTCTGCAAGTGAGAAAAGAAAACATAACTTACTTACGGAAAAAATTGAAATACTTTAGGAACCGAATGTGTCACAATGGATCAAGCCAATATACGTTATTTATACGTTATTTTTTGTATTTTTCACTTTCAAATTTTCCACCTCCTAACTAACTTTTGTGAGTGTGTCTGAATGACGGAAAAGTAATGTAAATATGTAAAAGAGCATTTTTTCCTTCATTTTTAATTTTGTTAGCCACATGAACGAATCTTTCATAAATGGACTAAAAACTCAGATTAGGGCTAGGGGGAATGCTTTCAAAAGTCCTACATTTTCCTGAAGTCTGGCTCAGAGCCTGCACTAACTGAAAATAGGGTGTTTGCTGACACCCCACCACCTCCTCCCATTCGTAATAAAGAAAGACATGGTGCAACTTTAAAAACACTGAAGGAAGTGCGACAGGAGATTCGTGAATTTGCCGTGAAACGTTCGGAAACCTTAAAATAAAAAGAAACAAATTACAGAACAATGTCTCTTTGAGGAAGTCACACAGCCTAGGTTTCTTTAGCTACAGCCTCATTTTATTTTCTATTTTGATTTTTCCTTTTTTTTTGTATGCTTAAGTATACAAGGTGTCTCAGTGTTGCTACAATTTTCATAATCTACATTTTACAAACTATTATACAGGTATGAGAGCTTTCTGTCTTTTTTATACTCACAATTGTATCTTGATTATTCTACAAATGAATTAGAAAGACAAATTTTCCACCGGGAAATCTTTGAAATGAGGTGATTCAAAGATCTGTCTTATCTAAAGTTGCCAAGAGGGAAAACCGGAAACAGGCAAGGAAAGCACAATGATGGATGGGTTTAAATATTTCACCACGTTTTTCCTTTCCTGGAAAAATGACGGAATATTGACTTAGTCATTTGAAAAGCAAAGATTTCATTTTTCAAGAGTGTAAATGAAAAATTATGCTTTAAGGAAGTGTCATTATAGTAGGTATAAAGTTATAAAGCTTGAAATATCTCTTAAGAAGCAAATTTTTGTCACAGATATCTTCTCCTTCTTCCGTATCACTTTCAAACCTAATAATATATTAGGTCTTGTGTAAAGGGGTGACTCCTTACAATGCAATGCTTTGGCGTTTTTGCTGAATTTAATGATGTTATTAATATACAGACACTTAACTGACTTGTACTGTTTTAATCAGTTCGTGGTAACGAACTGTAAATGAGGAACGACTCGGCTCAATAGTAACCAAAGCTCTGAAAAACGGAATTTTAATATTAATCGATACATGAAAAGAATCAGCTTATTATGCTGATTCCAAATATATGAGATTTATCAAGTTTAATTTTACCCATCAAAAGTTACGAGCCTGAGAAAATTTGTCTGATTTTTGGGGGAAACACCCCTAAAAATAAAGCAATCTCAATGAAATACCAGAGAACCCTACTGTAGAAGTTTCAACCTCCTATCAACAAAAATGTGGAATTTCGCTATTTTTGTCAGAGGGCAGATCACGGATGCGTGTTTATTATTTTTTTTTTCTCCAGGGGTGATTGTATCGAAATAATGGTCCTAGACGGTCAGGATACAGTGCATTTGGACGGAAATTAGACATTCTGGTGCCCTTTTTAAGTGACCAAAAAGATTTGATGGCAACTGGGCCCTCTCCCACGCCCATTTCCCCCAAAACTATCTGATCAAAATTTGAGATAGTTATTTTGTTCAGTATAGTTTCGAAATATCAAATAATTATGTCTTTACGTGTCAAATGACCCCCATAGTCCGTGGGAAGAGGCCTGCAATTATGAAATCCGCCCATTGTTTACGTATACTATTTTTTATTGGTAAGTAAACAGACAATGTTTTTTGGGGAAATTTCTGAGGGGTGAATATTCCAAGGGATATATTACACTGGGAGATTTTATAGAATTAGTATACGAAATTTTTTTAATTCTTATATTCTCTTTGCCAAATTTTTCCTGTGGAGATATTCCAGGGTAATTATCCAGGGGCTTTTTTTCACGTGTTTTGATTTCCGGGGAATAATTTTCACGGAAGGGGACATTTCCAGATTTAGTGGTATTATTTCAAAAACGATAAAAATTATTCCATATATGAAGGTTTGCCCCCACCTCATTACCTTCCTCTTTACGCTAAAGTTTGACTGTTTGTCCTAATTTTTTAGAGCGTCTATTGAGACACGGGGGCCGTTTAATTAGAATAGGAAGCTTTTTTAAAAGTGCTCACACCATTAGGGTAAGGAGCAAGGCATTGAGGAGGGGTCAACCCTTCATATATGGAATAAAACTGCCAAAATTAATATGTAAATTTTATTTTAATTTTTCATTTACAGTGAGCCAAATTCGAACCTGCATTAGTTGAAAAACGCTCAGAAATTAAACAAAAAACAAATTTTTTAACTGAAAGTAAGGAGCTACATTAACAATTAAAACGAACAGAAATTATTCCGTACATGAAAAAAGGCTTTTTTTCCATTAGCTGCTATACTTGAAATAATCGTCAGTTACGATTATTTGCACATTTGGTATTGTGCAGGGATCTTTGGTAAATAGGCACGTGCTCGGCTTAGGAAGCTTTCAGTTGCCCTAATTATAGAGGAAGATGGGTGAAAAACATTGACGAAGGAACCCAAGCTTCATTGGTGCCACCACTCAAACATAATTTCGGTATCTACGCCAGGTCGTGTCATACTAGCTTTAGTTTCTTTTGCTTTTCGTCCCTTCCAATTCGTGTGCTGAAACCGTCGCAACTAAAAAAGTCTATGTAAATAGTTTAGTTTTGCCATTTTCTTAAAGCATTTCCTTTAAGCTTTGTCAGCTTCTGCTCTAGGATATGATCTATTTTGCCAATTATTTCACCCCACATTCGGTCATGGGATGCGTCCAGGGAGTGGTTACGGGGATGATACCCCCGCCCATGGGAAGACAATTATAAATACATCCAAAGAGGATAATGAGGTATTACTCTTTTTAAGTCCTGGTAAAACTAAAACTCCTGTTAGTACTTGCCCCTTTCTCCCTCTTGGGAATATTTCCTGTCGATGCTCAAGCACCCACTTCCTATACTGAAAAAAAAATTGGGGCTTACCATAGTTCTGGATTTTCAGGCTTGTAGAGGGAATTTTAAGCGATAATTTCAACACTGTCACTCACCTTGTGGTTCTTCTGCTTCCGTAAATAATTTAAACGAGCCTGAGGACAATGAACCACAGTTCCAGTTGAAATTATCGCATAAAACATTGGAAAATCTGAAAATCCATCGCTAAGGTAAGGTTAAATACAGTTTCGTTTTACTGTAGAATCATGCTGACAATTTATACAGAGGCGTGGCTAAGATTTTGAGCGCCTGTGGATAATCTTAGTTTTTGTGCCCCCTCCCTACACCACCAATATCACAATAGTATTGATAAGAAAATATCAGATTGGTGGAGACAACAGAAGTGCCCTCCTCCCCTTTAGCTACGCCACTGAGTATATAGTCTATTCACTTAAATGACAATAGCCCATTCACTCACAGCTGTTAAACAAATATCATTTTGTAAGATCAAACAGTTCGTGGTAACGAACTGTAGTAAGGAGCGACCCGGCTCAATAGAAACGAAAACTCTAAAAAATGGAATTTTGATACCAATAGCTACATCAAAAAAATCACATTTTAATGCTGATTTTAAATATATAAGTTTCATCAAGTTTAGTCTTATGCACCAAAAGTTACGAGCCTGAGAAAATTTGTGTTATTTTAGAAAATAGGGGGAAACACCCCCTAAAAGTCATAAAATCTTAACAAAAATTACACCATCAGATTCAGCGTATCAGAGAACCCTTCTGTAAAAGTTTCAAGCTCCTATCTACAAAAATGTGGAATTTTGTATTTTTGGCCAGAAGGCAGATCACGGATGCGTGTTTGTTTTTTTTTTTTTTTTTTTCTTTTTTTTCCAGGGGTGATCGTATCGACCCAGTTGTCCTAGAATGTTGCGAGAGGGCTCATTCTAACGGAAATGAAAAGTTCTGGTGTCCTTTTTAAGTGACCAAAAAAATTGGAGGGCACCTAGGCCCCCTCCCACGCTAATTATTATCCCAAAGTAAACGGATCAAAATTCTGAGATAGCCATTTTATTCAGCGTAGTCGAAAAACCTTATAACTATGTCTGTGGGGACGACTTACTCCTCCACAGTCCCCGTGGGAGGGGTTACAAGCTACAAACTTTGACCAGTGCTTGCATATAGTAATGGTTATTGGGAAGTGTACAGGTGTTTTCAGGAGGATTTTTTGGTTGGGGGGAGGGGTTGAAAAGAGGTTGATATACTGGGGGAACTTTCCATCGAGGAATTTGTCATGGGGGAAGAAAATTTCCATGAAGGGAGCGCAGGATTTACTAGCATTATTTAAAAAAAAAAACAATGAAAAAATAAATATGAAAAAGTTTTTTTCAGCTGGAAGTAAGGAGCAGCATTAAAACTTAAAACGAACAGAAATTATTACCCATATGAGGGGCTCACCTCCTCCTAATACCTCGCTCTTTACGCTAAAGTATTCTTAGTAATGTCAACTATTTATTCTACGGCTTTTGTGATTCAGGGGTTATTCTTAATGAATCGGGCCAAAATTTAAGATTTAGTGTAAAGAGAGAGGTACTGATGAGGGGGCGAACCCTCTCATATGTGTAATAAAAACATGAGAATAAAAAATTCTTTACGTAAGCTAGTTTATAAGTTACGTATATCTTTTACTAATAAAAAGATTCGTAAAAAATTAATTCTAGTTGCCTTTTTTATTAACCAAAAAATTGGAGGGCAACTAGGCTTCCTCCCCCGCTCTTTTTTTTTCTCAAAATCATTCGATCAAAATTACGAGAAAGCCATTTAGCCAAAAAAAAAAAAAAAAAAAAAAATGCAAATTTCGTTTTAATTATTTCTCTGCGGAGAGCCAAAATCAAAACATGCATTGATTCAAAAACGTTCAGAAATTAAATAAAAAACAAGTTTTTTCAACTGAAAGTAAGGAGCGACATTAAAACTTAAAACGAACAGAAATTATTTCGTATATGAAAGGGGCTGCTTCCTCATCAACGCCCCGCTCTTTACGCTAAAGTTTTTTACTGTTTTAAAAAGAAGAGTTGAGAGAAAGAGTCAAACTTTAGCGGAAAGAGTGGGACGTCGAGGAGGGAGCAGCCCCTTTCATATACGAAGTAATTTCTGTCCGTTTTAAGTTTTAATATCGCTCCTTACTTTCAGTTGAAAAAACTTGTTTTTTTTATTTAATAGCTTCAAAGAAACGATTTTTTTTTGCAATTCATCGATTTGGCATTGATTTCAATTGAATTTAATAACTTTACTCCTGACATTCTTCTAGAGACTTTCTCTTGTCTACAACTCTCAATTTTCATGCTGTAATACGTTTTTTTATATATATTCTTAACACCTCACACCTTTTGTTTGCAGATATTCCATATGTTGTAGGTTTTAAAAATTGTTCTTTTCTTTCAGAGATCTAAGTGGAAACAGAATAGCGGACGTGAGCAACCTCCATTTTAAGAATCAGAGTGACTTACAAGATCTGCTGCTCCACAACAATCATATACATAAGATTGGTGCTAACTCCTTTGTTGGACTAGATAACCTTAAAACTTTGTAAGCTCTTGTTTTTAATTATTTTAAAATGTGTTTTTAATTTTCAGTTATTATGGAATTTAGTTTGTTCTTTTGCTTGATTAAATTCTAAGAAAACAATGTTTTTTTCAACTGAAATTAAGGCGCAACATTAAAACTTAAAACGAACAGAAATTATTACGTGTATGAAAAGTATTGCCTCCCCCTCGCTACCTGGCTCTTTATGCTAAAGCTTTTAGTATTTTTAAAAAGCTTCCTATTGTTCTAATTAAACGACCCTTGTGTTTCAAGAGTCGTTCTTACAAAATTTGGACAAAATCCAAACTTTAGTGTAAGGAGCAAGGTGTTAAGGAGGGGGTAATCCCCTTCATACATATAATAATTTCTATTCGTTTTAACTTTTAATGTTGCTTCTTACTTTCAGTTGAAAAAACTTGTTATTTTAATTTATTTCTGATCGTTTTTAAATAATACCAGAGAATTTGGCCCCGCCTCAACGGAGAAATCCGCCTCCCCATGGAAATATCTTCTTGACAATTCATTCCGGATGAAGATTTACCCCAGATAATTACCCTTAACCACTCCACGAGTAAAATTTAGACGGAAAAGAGAAAGCAAGGCATTTAAAAAGAATTTTGTACAGGAATTCTTGCAAATTCCACCAGTGTATACTTTCCCCTGACAAGTTCACCACCTGGAAAGTTCCCTCCCCATAGAAAATTCCCCCGTGGAAAAACCCTCAGCAAAAACATCTCCCTCATCAAAATGTATACATACTTCACAATAGCAAATTCAACATGTAAAAATGGGCACATTATATGACTTAAAAGACCTTTCCCTTGAGGCTGCGCAGTGAGGGGGTTATGTTATATTCAAAGGCACGGTTATTGGGGCTTTCAACTATGATGAGAAAAAAACCTATCTCAAAGTTTTGATCGGGCAACTTTGCGAAAACAAGGGATGAAGGAGGAGGCCAGGTTGCCCCCCAATCTTTTTGGTCACTTCAAAAGGGCCCTTTTTGTTTCCATTTGAATGAGCCCTCTCACGATATTCTAGGACCAATGGTTCGATACGATCACCCCTGGAAAAAAAAAACGAAAAGCAAACAAGTAAACACGTATCAGTGATCTCTCTTCGGGCAAAAAATACAAAATTGCATATTTTTCCAGATAGGAACTTGAAACCACTACAGTGGAGTTTCCTGATGCACTGGATCTGACGGTGTGATCTTTATTCGGATTCTAATACTTTTAGATTATAATATCTTTAATGGGTGAGACTAAACCTAATGAAACTTATATATTTAAAATCAGCGTAATAAGCCGATTCCTTTGATATATCTATTGGTATCAAAATTCCGTTTGTTCGCTCCTTACGTACAGCTCGTTCGCACGAACTGTTTGATTACAGCTACTAGCAAAACCATGGTTAATTTGTTTTTACTTTGGGTCACACAAAGAAATTTTAAGAAAACTCATGACCTGGACATCTTTTTAGGGAGAGAGAACCGGAGCAAAAGAAAACGAGGGATTTTCTTAAGGAGAGAGTTATACAGAGGAAAAGAAAAGGAGGGGTTTTCTTAGGGAGAGAGAGCTACGAAGGGAAAGACAAGAAGGAAGATTGAGGGAAACTTATTTTATTGACTGATTTTCATTCAACTAGTATATTATGAATAAATAAAGTTTGGATATACAGATCAACAAAGTGCTTTTTTTCGTCACATCGAGTGGTCGAAACAAAAAATGAACAACAGGTTATTTCTCACCAGAAACTGAAAATCTAGTCATAAATTAAAATCAATATTTTATGTATATTTTGGCCTCTCTGTATTTTAAGTAAGGGACAAATTACATTTCATTAACTTAAGCGGGGGTCGAGGGGGCTGGTCTGATACATATCTTTTGATATGTGGTCATTTTCATCCTTCTATATAATTTGCTAGGTTCGTCTTTTTTTAAGCATATAACGTCAATCCTAGAGGAACATATTCAAGGGCTGAAGGCCCGAGCGAAATGAGAGAGATGCATTAAGCCGGCATAGGGGAAACTTTGCCAGTGAAAATATCACTAAGTAAGTAGGTAATAGTAATTTTGGTTAGTAGATAATTATTCACTTGCGACACCTTGCGACCGGTATTTGCCTTATGCTTGTGAATGAGCGTGTTCGCAATGCTATGAACTAACGTTACACCCCAGAAACATTATACAGCATATGCTGCTGTTACAGCTGTTTGAAAATTCTGAGCATTGCTCAGGTCTGCTGAGAATCAATACTTATTAATAGACCTTTGTTTTATACATTATCAATAATTCTAATATAATAATAATAATATAATATTATTTTATTACCCGTCCAAAGCAAACAGAAGACGGGGCATATAAAAATACAAGAAATAAAAGAGTAGGCCTTCACAATGTATTCGTAATTAATACTCACTAGCACGAAAAGACTGGTTAAACCATGGCGAAAACACAAACAGATTGAGTTCTACTGACGGAGGATTTCAAACCAGGGATGGCTTTTAATATTATAATTAAACTTTGATATCTGATTAAGGATGGCTAAAGTTGGGTCTGTAATGTTATAATTTATAATAAGAAAAGAATTTTGGGACCAAAAAGGGAGACGAACCAAAAATTTAGCCTGCTTAAAGAAAAGAGATTCAAGTTTACGTTTATCGCACTCCGGAAAAAAAAATGCTGCAAAGAGGACTCAAATACAAAAAATGGGGGAAGACAATTGTATTATAAAGGCAAGTTAAAGCAGTAAAAACTACCACGTGTGGTACATCAAGAAAATAAGTTTTTTTAAATGTATAATCAATATCCTACCTCAGGGAGAATTCCCTTTAAGATTTGCCGAAAGTGTCATGGAGAAATTGAAAAAATTTGACAAGCTAGAATATTGAGCAGTCTTTTTCAGATCTTTTCATGCGTTAAGTTTCATAAAAGAGCCCACCCTATTGTTTTTTTTTTTTAGCTAGGTATTAGTTATTGCTGTATCCGATATAAAAATTTGAACTAATAAGGAAATTGATCAATTTGTTAAATAGCACTTGAGTGTTTTCGCAATTCAAATATCAATTTGCCTACCTTTCCCCAAAGCAAGTTATTATCTTCTAAGATTGCCTAGCAGGGCTACCCCTGATGTGTATGGTCAGCCACCTCAACCTTCGTCCTAGAAAATAAAACACAAAAAAGTTAAAAGTTATAATGTCTGGAAACATGCGACTTCCTTGCAAAGCTATGTTCCTTGCTTTATTTTACCTCCTCATTTTTTTTTTTAATTTCTCTCTCCCTGGCTGGAATTTTTCGTTGATTTTTATGCTCTTCGCCCAAATTTTCCAATATTTCAATGCAGTTTCTGCTTATCTTTTTTTATATAATAACCAGGTTTAATACCCGAATTTTTAGGTTCAATTTCAAAAGTTTAGTTAACATATTCTTTTGATTGCTTTTATTTTTCGGAAAACGTCTCCTAGCTGTTTCAAGACAAGTCACTTCACATTTCCTTTAATAATAACTTAGATTCCTCTTCGATAAACAAGCGATTTCATTAAATTCAAGCACAGTAATTAACAGATCATCTCAGCTGTCAGTCTAATTGGATCTAAAGATATTGGAGTTACAAATTAGAAAAAGATCTCGGGCACTGGACTGGAAAAGCTGAGCCAAGTTTGGTTGACTATCATGTCGAATGAAATTCAGCCAAACCGTGACATTTTAAACAATCTTGGTTTTGCAGATCTGTTTCATAAGATTTCATTTTTTCTATTTGAATTGTGAACTCCAGTTATAAATAGTTACTCATTATACTTACTCATAATACTTATTATACTCATAATTATATAATATCATATATAATATTATATGATAATATTATATAATAATATTATATGATATTATATAATTATATAATATCATAATTATATAGATCATAATAATTATAGTCATAATACTTACTCATTATGAATAGTTTTGCAATTTTGAACAATTGGCATCAGGCCATTCTTCCAATAACATTTCTTCCAATAACATTTCCAATATGAGATAATTTTATAATGGCAGCTAATTTGTAGGAAAGGGTTTGACCACCCTCCCCCTCCCAAGAATAAAATTTCAGACTCATAAAAACCAAACAAAATGCATATAAACAGATTTTTCGTGCGTTTTTTAAAGTTATTTGCATCTCCTTCGAAACAAAATCCTGGCTACGGCCCTGCTTTCATTGCTATCTGGTTGTCATATCAACTAATAATTCTGCTCGCCCATGTTATTCTTAAGCAAGATAAATATTTTTATTTCTTGGAAATGATAGTAAAAAAAACACACGTATGAAATTCTATCTTAATGTTGTGTTTATGATAAAGTGTATCCAGTACATTAAACTTTTGGCCGTTCTTATCCACGGTTGCCTGCTACTATACTAAGTTGAACATTTTACTGTTAAATTAAGGTAATGATATCACTGATTATTGACTGTTGTCACCGATTATTTATTACTTTTTAAACGCTTAATATTTTGGCTCTTGACTCGATTATCCTTTTTTTTGCATCCTACTTAGTTTCGTTTAGTCTTTACTTTTATATAATTTAACATTTTATTTTTCTGTTCACCTCGATACCTGGTGTATTTTATTTGTAGGTTAAAAATAATTCATTTATGTTGTTTGTTTAGTATCTAAGGACACCAAACAAAAAAAAAAGCTATTTAAGCTAAAAACAAAAAAGTAAATGTAATGGTTTCTCTTCATCTCAAATCAGTAAATATATTTTATAAGTTTGTTCTCTGAAAGAATTTTCAAATGTGTTAACACATTTTTAATTCACACTTTCTACATCACCACTCGAGCCGGTTTAATTTGAGTCTACAAGTAAGCATAAGGGGATTAGTGGTTCCAGTTGGGAGGAATGTCTTGTGGGGATATGTTTAAAATATACCTTTTTAAGAGAAAAATGAAAATTCACCCCCTCTCCTAAATATTGCAAATATCTATTTTCTGTATTGTCATAGAAAATTGGAAAAATCCCTTCCCCAAGCTTTCTTTAAAAGTTTGAAATATGTTTATCTTTCCCGAATCCTCACTTAGCTGGGAAGTGTTATCGATACTGTGCAAAAAAGTTAAAAAAGATTGAAAAAATTTCCAATTAATTGAAAAAGAAATTAAAGGAAGTGTCACACTTGAAAAAATTTTGAAGGACAGGAAGATGAGTCTGCTAACCGATTTTAGAATACCACAATGACTGTGGTCTAAAATGGTTCTAAAACGTGGTTGCTTCGAAACGCAGAGGAAGATTAAATCCGGAAGATCTGTTAAACGCTGAGGAAGATCTGTTTAACGTGAAATGTTTTTCGGAGGAATTGTCTAGGGACTGTTTTAGGCAACAGTCTGACAGATGGTATGTCAAACGACAATCTGTGCAAAAACTGTTGTTAAATTCTATTTTCTTGGACTTCAATGAAAGAAATGCTGAGATGTCTTGAACGCATTTTACGAGTGAGAGATGACAGATTGAGCTTTTTAGCCATCCATTTGGGGCTAAAGGTAAAGCAGGTCGTCCCCAATTGGGGCAGGAAGAGGTTACGATGGAGGATTTGAATAAAACAGGAACTTCATGAGAGGGGAAGAAAAAGGAAGTCTTGAACAAATTGGGGCGGATGAGGAGTGTCGGAAGTTGTGTTTGGCCTCAGGGGCCTTGATGCTGCCGTGAGTAGTTAGCAGTAGTAATAATAATTGTATTTTTCCTGAATACCAGCTTCGCTAAACACCAGACCTCCTCAAAGAAAATTAATATGACATCCGTCTAAAGTTTCAGCTACATCCATGTATTACCTGTGAGTTCTATTGTCAATAAATAAAGAAATAACATTCGTTGAAAGAAATATACTCTCCTAATTCAAGTTCTTTTTGTACGCCTTTTTTTCTTTCTTTTTTTTGAGTTTACTGATACTTCAATGACTATATGGCAGAAACCTAGTTAAACTTTATGTTTTGCAGAGATCTGTCATCCAACCGAATCTCATATATCGATCCTGAAGCATTCATACCATTCCGGAACTCACTCACAGATCTGTAAGTATTTAAATGCCAACAGATAAATCCCACCATTTTTCATGGTAACTAATAGTTCTGGTTGCCCATGTTATCTTGAACCAACATAAATATTCCCATTTCTTGAAAATAATAGTCTCAGAAGCAGAGATATGAAACTGTATTTTAATGTTGTATTTATGATAAAGTGTTTCTAGTACATTAAACTTTCGGCCCTTCCTGCTGATGGTTGCCTGCTACTATGCTAAGTTGAACTTGTCATTGATAAATTAAGGAGAATCGGTGAGCGTAAATTCCTCTTAAGGTTTACGATATCCTGGTGAAAGTGGAATTCATGTCAATTTTGCTGGTCAGGTTCCTTTATAAAAGTCATTATTTAAAAGTGTTTCTAGAACTTAGATGGAGATAGAACTAGATATAATACTCTACATAATATTGGGGGGTATCAGTGCAAAATATTAGGTGTACTAAAAATTTATGTTTGCATTGACAGGTGAAGATTTTTATTCCAGGAAATGGCATGAATGTTCTGGGCGAAGAAAGTTTGTGTATGCTTTTAAACAAATGTGTTTCAAAGAGTTATTTAAAACATAACACTGCATAAAATAGTAAAGTTTGTGACGAAATTAACGGTAATTAAATAATTCATACTATTTTAAGACGAATTTGCTTGGTTCTTAATGGCTTAGAAAAAAAGGTTTTCCTACGGAGTTCATAGAGCTTGGGTGTAGCTCTGTTACTGTGAATGTCCAAAATCTGGTTAATGTTGACATTCAACGCTGAATGTGCGAAATTCCTTTTTCTCTGCTTTGATTCAATTAGCTTTACGAATCAGCTTTTTCAGTCTAATGCAAGCTTTGATGGTGAAAAGTTAAAGTTAGTGTAGGTTAAATTAGGTTCTAAATCTCAGGAATGATTTAAAACCTAACATAACCCGTCACCAACAAACCTTGCATAAAACTGAAAAAGTTGAGGGGCAACGCTGACTAAATCCAAGGAGAAAAAATAGTTATTTTGGTCATTCACCAATTTTGTACATGCAGGGTAACAGCTCCATGTGATAAGATATATTAATTTATCGGTAGAACTAGTTTAACTACTAAAACTATATAACCAAACTAAACTAAAACAATAATCTACTCTATGTATCTTGTGAATTTAGGCATAGGAGCATAAGCCACGGCAGCATTGTCAGCATTTTTCAATTATATACTTTGCCGTCTTAGTAAGAAAAATAATTATATACCAACTGGGAAGTTAAGCCAGCAAGTGTGTCATTTAGGCGAGCTTGGCCGAGTGAGAACAGCTTCTTGTTCACCAGGTTTGACTTTTCCCGAAAGAAAAGCCGCTTCATATTTGCTTTTAAAAAGCGCCAAAGGAGAATGATACCGGAAACAGTAAGAAAGGGCATAGGTAGCTTCGCCTGAACAATCCGTAATGAACAAATGGCTGGACTTGTCATAATCTTGTTCGCGCTGACTATCTTTTTCAAAAAACTTTTAGGCAGGAATATCAAACAGTTCGTGGTAATGAACTGTAAGTAAGGAGTGACCCACCTCAATAGTAACCGAAACTCTAAAAACAGAATTTTGATACCAATAGAGATATCAAAAGAATCGGGGTTTTATTTTGGTTTCAAATATGTAAAGCTCCATAAGTTTAATCATACCAATCAAAGGTTACGATTCTGAAAAAAATTGCCTGATTTTTGAAAAAGAGGGGAAACGCCCCCTAAAAGTCACAGAACTGTAATGAAAATTGTACCATCAGATTCAGTGTATCAGATAATCCCACAGTAGAAATTTCAAGCACATATCTGAAAAAAATGCGAAATTTTGAATTTTCTGTCAGAATAAAGATCACGGAGGCGGGTTAATTTGTTTGTTTGTTTTTTGTTTGTTTTTCCCAGGGGCGATCGTATCCACCCGATGGCCCTAGAATATCTTGAGAGGGCCCACCCAAACGGAAATTAAAAGTTCTAGTGCCCCTTTTAAGTGACCAAAAAAAATTGGAGGGCAAATAGGTTCCCTCCCATGCCCCTTTTTCTCAAATCATTCAATCAAAATTTTGAGATAGCCGTTTTGTTCCATCAATTTACAAAATTTGCCTATTGTTTACCTATAGTATTTTTTTATTGGGAAGTAAACACATATTTTCTGGGAGGGGTATTTCTGCTGGTGGGATTTTCCTCGGGGATACTTTTTCATGGAGAGGGAAGTTTCCAGGGGTGAATTTTTCAGGGAAAATTTTACACTGGGGAAATTTGTCAGAATTGCTATACGAAATTCTTCTTATGTATTGCTTTCTCTTTTCCGTCTCAGTTTTACGCATAGAGATGTTAAGGGTAATTGTCCCGGGTAAATTTTAACCAGGATCTGATCGTTTTGCGAATAAATTCTTGGAGAGGAGGGATTATTCCGTTGAGTAGTAGCCAGATTTCCTGGTATTATTTAAAAAACGAACAGAAATTAAATAAAAAAACTATTTTTTTCAACTGAAAGTAAGGAGCAACATTAAAACTTAAATCGAACAGAAATGACTACGTATATGAGGGGATTACTCCTCCACAACACCTCTTTACGCTAAAGTTTGAATTCTGTCCCAATCTTTTAAGAGCGACTCCTGAAACACTATGTTCATTTACTTAGAAAATAAGAAGCTTTTTTTTAAAGTACTAAAAACATTTAGCGTAAAGAATGAGGTGTTGTGGAGGAGTAACCCCCATTATATTCGTAATAATTTCTGTTCGTTTTAAGTTTTAATGTTGCTCCTTACTTTCAGTTGAAAAAAACTTTTTTTTTTTATATTTAATGCATTAAAAGCTCCGGACAGCACAGCGAAAGATTCTCCTAGTAGAGGTTCCTCAGATGGCAATCTATAGACTTCTTTACTTGAAAAACAGTGTGCTAACCAGCAAAAGTCTCTTCTTAAATGTAGAAAAAGCTTAGTTTTTAGGATACAAAAGACAGATTACTTTTGATAAGGGATCAGTAATGGTATTTCGGGTCGTATCAAACAGTTCATGGTAACGAACTGTAAGTAAGGAGCAACCCGGATCAGTAGTAACCGAAACTAAAAAAAAATGTACTTTTGATACCAAAAAATACATTAAAAGAATCAGGTTTTTATGCTGATTTCAAATATATAAGTTTCATCAAGATTTTATTTGTTTCTCTCACGGTTGATCGTATCGATCCAGTGGTCCTAAGATATCGCCAGAGGGCTGATTATTTGGAAGGATCTTTCCATGGAGGATATTTTCATGGGGGAAGGGACATTTCTATGAAGGGGGTGGTGGATATTATTTAAAAAACGATCTGAAATTAAATAAATTAAACTGCTGTTAGTGATTCCAAAGAGAATATCCTAGTATGAGCTTCTAAGGGATCATTGACTATAAAGCCCACCTATATCCTGGAAAATAACTTTCATTACTTTCCCTATATGTAGCGACCCGAAATCCCATCAGCGAACCTTTCAGACCTTTTTTAGAGTTAGAGACATTGCTTTAATATCAACCGCTGCTTTATCCCAAGAGAACCTTCAGTCATGTTATACAGTGAAACAGTAAAGGTTATCATCATTATTGCTAGTGTATAACATTGTAACGAAAGCGCTGCATTTATCTATTACAAGTCCTTTCCTTTTTTATCCCACATAGTTACTTAATATCAACAATCAATTATCTATATGGCCATTACCATGTCCCCTTATTGTTGTCATTCTTTTCTTGATGGAGGTCATTCCCTAGATTAGGGATCCTCATTCTATTCATCTTGATAAATTATTTATCCAGAATCAGAACTAACTTCCAATCAACAATATGTCCTTAGGCCTGCCAAAATAAACAGAACCCAATGGACAATTTATGGGAGCTTAGAATCGATAAAGGTCATCTAGTGCTGTTCAGGGACAAATTCTGACTTTTCTTTATTTCTTTAGGGATTAGCATAATAATAGAAGACTAGAAATCTCTAGAGAACACTATTTATGATTTCTTGGCTATGTTAGTACTTCCTCGTATCCTAAGAGATAAACATTAAAAAAGAAAGAAAATGACACCTAAATGAGAATAGCATTTCATTAATTCATTGAACAGTCTCTGATTCTACTTTGATTCACTTTTACCATCTAAATAGGTTACAAACAATGTTCACCACTAGTTTTTTTTCAGACTCGCATCGAGTCTATATCTAGGGGATTCTACTTTTAAAAGTAACAAAAACACTCAGTCGTAAAAATTGTTCACCCTTTCATGAATTAAGAGACCCCTTTAAGTGTTGGAATGATGTCTTTCACGGGAATTTAGCTTTCATCCAAAGGATTATAATAAAGCACTTTGACCTTCCATAGAAGGGAAAGGAAGAATTTCAGACATTCACCCCTACTTGCTGGAAGACCAAAATTTTTTAAAGAAACTGGAATATCTTGTAAAATGTGACAAAATATGGTAAGCATCTGTAAAATAAAAAGTTTCTTCCCTGAGAAAGTATTGATGTCTTGCCAACCTTTGCGAATTTCTATAGAACTCTTTGGGAGCTTCAAAGCTGATAGTCTTCAAATTGAACGTTCCTGCCCCTATAATCACCAAAAATCATATCAATCATTCGAGCTATTAATTTCTGCAATTAATGTGCAAACTATTTGGTAGTTAAATATGTAAAGAAAATTCGAACTAACCTTACAAAGCATTTTTATTTTGATAATATGGTGAATCATCAAACGAACAAATGCACTGCCTAAGTCCTATGGGTCATTTTCCTTCTTTTTTTAGCGCAAGCACATGCACTATTGCATAGAAAGTAAATGCGCAAAACATAAGGTATCATGGAAGACCTTTTCATTCCAGCAGGAAACAGGGGCAGTTTTTAAACAGTAAACAGAAAATTCCATGCACCTGTAACTAGTGGAAGCCAGACTGATTCAAAATCAATCATTAAATTAATATCTCTTTCTTCCAGGTCGAAACTTTAATATGTATCAGATCCCCCGACTCTGCTCCTCCCGAATAGACTTATTACACTAAAATAAATATATTTGTCCCTTCTGCCCCTTTCAAGCCGGTAGATCACTCTTGTTTATCAAACATCAACTTCCATACTTCAAAGTGGTAATGGCTTTGGCGAATTTTCGACTGCTCTGCACCGCCATGTCTTCTTAAGCGATCGGTCCACGATTGATTATATAAAGAAGCAAGTTTTTTTTAACTATAAGTAAGAAGCGACTTTAAAACTTAAAACGAACAGAAATTATTCAATATATGAAGGGGGTTGTCCCCTCCTCAACCCCTCGCTCTTTACGCTAAAGTTTGATTCTTTCTCACAACTCTACTTTTTAAAACAATAAAAAAACTTTAGCGCAAAGAGTCAGGCGTTGTGGAGGGGACAGCCACTTTAATATACGGAATAATTTCTTTTTGTTTAAAGTTTTGATGTCGCTCCTTACTTGCAGTTAAAAAAAACTTGTTCTTTTATTTCATTTCATTTTATTTATTTCATTTCTGAACGTTGTTGAATTAATGCATGTTTTGATTTTGGCTCACCGCACATGAATAATTAAAACGAAATTTGCATATTAATTTTTTTTTTGCTAAATGGCTTTCTCGTATTTTTGATTCGATGATTTTGATAAAAAATGGGGTGGGGGAGGAGGCCTAGTTGCCCTCCAGTTTTTAGTTACTTAAAAGTGCAACTAGATTTTTATTTTTTTTACGAAAGTTTTTGTTAGTTTTAAACATACGTATTTTACGAATTAATTTACGTAACGAAATTCTATATTTGTGTATTTTTATTACGTATATGAGGTGTTTCACCCCCTCATTAATACCTCGCTCTTTACATTAAAGCTTGAATTTTGTCCCAAATCCTTAAGAATGACCCCTGAATCGCAAAGGCCGTAGAATAAATATTTGAAATTACTAAAAATACTTTAGCGTAAAGAGCAAGGTATTGTGGAGGAGACAAACCTCCTTATATACGAAATATTTTATGTTCGTCTTAAGTTTTAATGTTTCTCATTACTTCCAGTTGAAAAAAATTATTTATTTTCTCATTGTTTTTTTTTAAATAATACTAGAAAATCCTGCGCCCCCTTCATAGAAATTCTCTTCCCTCATGATAAATTCCTCAATAAAAAGATCTTCCCACGTAACCCCCTCCCCCGATCCACCCCCACCCCAACGCGAAAAAGTCCCCTGAAAATGTGTCTACACTTCATAATAACCATTACTATGTGTAAAGAACGTTCAAAGCTTGTAACTTGCAGCCTCCCCGGGAACTGTGGGGGATTAAGTCGTCCCCAAAGAAATAGTTATTAAGTTTTTGACTACGCTGAACAGGATGGTTATCTCAAAATTTTGATCCGGTGACTTTGGGAAAAAATGAGCGTAGGAGGGGGCCTAGGTGCCCTCCGATTTTTGGTCAGTTAAAAAAACACTAAAACTTTTAATTTCCGTTAGAATGAGCCCGCTCGCGACATTCTAGGACCACTGGGTCGATACGATCACCCTTGGGGAAAAACAAACAAACAAACAACGTGATCTGTCTTCTGGCAAAAAATACAAAATTTTACAATAGGGTTCTATAGTAGGGTTCTCTAATACGCTGAATCTGATGGTGTTATTTTCGTTAAGATTATATGACTTTTAGTGGGTGTTTCCCCCTATCTTCTAAAATAAGGCAAACAGTTCGTTACCACGAACTGTTTGATAGAGCAACTTCTTTTATTGATATCTTTTTATGTCCTCCCAAAGACTTGCATTTTATATCACATGGTCACCTTACATAGGTCTTTACGAGAATCGGAATCGAATTTCGAGAGCGCGAAAATTTTCACTCGTTCAAGAGTTACGCGTCCTCTTGCGTGCTTCCATATAAAAAAGTACGCCAGAGTTTTGTCCATGGTTTACCTGAAAATGCCATCCTTATTCAGCCTTGCTATTCTGCTAAGCAGTGGGTCAGTCTGTGGAAGAAATGTGAGTGTTTACAATCTGTTGTAATGAACATTGTCCATATTTTTAGGGAGCAGTATTGCTCTCACCTTCTCATTCTCCATCGTGAGCATCTATTTGACCAAACCTCCTTAAGAGTTGTATGATTCGAATTTCTCTGGAAAGGTAACTGACATTCACAGAAGCTGCCTCTTCTCCGAGAGCGTATCTAGGATTTTCTTTTTCTTTTTTTTGAAGGGGGGAGGGAGGTATTTTTATTGGCGGATGTTTTACAAAAATAAACTTCACAAAATGCATCAAATTTTATTGTATCTGCATCAGGACCGTATCCAGGATTTTTTTCGGGTAAGGGGGGGGGGGGTCGTTGGTTACGCAAAGAAAAATAAAAGACCATACAAAAATTGTTTATATCCATTTTGTTACGTTTTTACGAGTTGGACAAACATATCGGAGAGGGAGGGGTTCAAACCCCCTAACCTCCCTGGAAACGGCCTTGATCTGCATTTGTGTTACTTTTTTACGAGTCAGACAGAAATTGCAGAGTGGGGTTCAAACCCATTAACCACCCACCTCCCTGTATACGGCCTTCTTCTCCTGCTTCTACAGCAGAAATCCCCGAAGATGAGTAGTTTGCTCTATTTGAATTTAAATTCTCAGCATCAGATCCCATTCTAGAAACTAAACTTGAATTGGGACTTGATGATTGTTTTGATTTTCTTTTACGATGTGTTTTATTGGTAAAAAAAAGTTATTGAATAGAATAATGAAAATTATTATCTTAGAAAATCCTTTCACTGCCTGAAGCTGACAAAAAAAGTCGAAAGGTATTGATGTAGTTGGTATTCTGCATCTAAAAACAATGGTTATGCTTCGATATAGTATTTGACCTTTCCTATTCAGATGGCGTTGGTTCAAAGAGCCGCGCCTTCAACCTTTTGAACTGGAGATGTTTTCCCCTCCCCAAAAGGCTAGATTTGTATTCCACTGTGCTTCTTTCCACCCCATTATTGTTTCTGTAAAGTTGTGCAAAGTTTTTTGGAGAAACAGCTTATGAGTTAAAGGGAAAATGTCTTGTCCCTCCCCGCCACAGTTTCACCATAGTGGGCACAGAGATGCTTTACCAGCATTTTAAAACACATATATCCATGCCGATATTTATGGTTCTCAGTTGGTCCTGGGATGACACATCCCAGACCTCGCTTTCGATTCCCTGATTTACGCCACTATCTTGCACTAAGCTGGAAAAGAGGGGGTAAAGCCTGTAATCATTAGACTACTAAGAAGCATATACTCGGGTCATAATTTTCCTGTTGTGATTCTTTAAGGCAGGGGACTCTCATTTCTTTTACTCTGTTTAACAGTAATCTTTTGGACGCATGGAGATTACATATTTTGATTGATGTACATCTTTTATTCTTTCTTCTTAATTTTTCTCGGGCTGTATATGCTATCCTCGCTGTTTGTTAGCGTAATTGTTCGTTCTTTTGTCTTTGTCTTCTATTTTTTCGTTTATGCACCGTCTTTTTTGGCTCTTTTGTTATCCCATTTTCAAATGAATTTATTAGTTAATTAATATCCAATCTATTTCTTTTGTTAATCTATTTTTTTCCGCTAAATATGGTAATCACACAGTACTTTTTGATATGTCGCTACATTTAGTCCAACCCTGGGGTGGAGGTTCATAGCAGGGTACGAGAATGAAATGTCATCTCTCAACTAAATATGCAAGAAATAGAGGGAAAGGTGGCCAAGCGATGTCTTGAATTTGACCATATCTGATCCAGCCTTTATGCGTGAGGAAGCTCCCAAATTCCTGATATCTACCAGAAGAGGTTACTAAACCCCAATCAAACTCAGTAGGGAACTGAGAACTAGAATCCTCTCTGCGCCTCTTCGGGGTCTGGATCTAACCCGAGCTGCTTTAGTCCTGGACTTGATTTTAACTTTTGACACTTAAGACAAAAGTCTTTGAGAACAAGGGCTAATTTCTACGTAGTGCATTTTTAGGGCTGAATCTTGTGAGCTATGAGAAGTGGAACCTATTCACTGAATGATAGAAGGGGAATGTATTTCTCAAAGTTTAGGGGTAGGTAATTTTTTTTATTCTTCTCCATGAAAATAACAAAAAGGGTATTTTTAGTAAAAACATTAAAAAATTACGTTTAGACATCTAAGGGTAGGAAAAAAAAATCAAGGAGGTGAATTGCAATCCTTAAAGACCAGGAGGACAAAGCTAGGGCAAGACTAATTGGTGGTACTGGGTATGAGAGTTTCTGAATCTTCCCTTATTTGGGGAGGGTTAGTTTTTTCTTCAGGGATTATGTTCTATGACACGATATTAATATTTCTTTTTTCTCATTTTTCCTTTTTCTAAGGAACGTAGGTGATAACAGCTTCGATATTCTTCCAACAGCTGGACTAGAGAATGTTGAACACCTGAAGGCATACAATAATCCAAGATTACACATGTTTCCTGGGCCAGAATCTCTACCACGAGTTCGCAGTCTTATTGCCTCTTATGCTTACCACTGCTGTCAATATTTAAACGAGGTTGAAGACCCGGGGCCTCTTTTGGCTGAGGACATGGAAGATTTCAATGCTTCAAGCTTTTTAGGTATAATTCAACTTTGAGACCCACTATTTCTAAGTGATTTCAACCCTTATGTTCTTATTTTTACTATGTAGTTAGATTTCTAAGTCATTCAAACTCTTTAATTGTCTTCCATGATATTGATAGCTAGCTCTAAACAATAAGTTTTTCTTATAGATTCTACTCGAATTCTATAAGTATAAGGAACTTTTTTGTAGATAGATAATCAGAAAGACTCGTAAGAAACTTCTAAATGATTTATTGGCCAATTAGTTAAAAGAAGCGGTCTAAGATCCAGTGAAACTTTGGGGGGGGAGATTAAACTTGTCCCTTTTCCTAAGGAAAGCGCAATGTAAAAAAAAACAAAAAACTCGTAAACCAATTTTCTGGATTTCAGGACGTTTGTTATTCCTTTTTTTTTTTTTTTAGCAAAATTGTTGCTGCAAAGATTTCAGGTTTGCTGCTATGCACCGATAAGCTCCTGATGTGCTTATATGCAGATTTCAGTTTAGTTAATGATAGTAGGATCTTACTTTAAATATTAATATGATTGCTGGTAAAAGGTCTTATCTATGCCTCTACATAGTAGGTAATTCACTTCTGCTGCCTCGTTATTTTGGCACCTCCCCCTTCTCTCTTTGTTGTTTTCTTCTTTTGTTGGCAAAAATTCAAAATCCCAACAGGAAGTTCTACACATACTCTTTAACATTTATGCTTTCTTTAAAATCATTTCTACAAATTCAGCCTCTCTTTACTGCGTTTCAAATGAACCTTATATTCATGAAAAAATAATTCTACGGAGCTTTCTCAGTCTTGCTAATATATTTGATCGTGCTCACTGTATAAAAATAACTGTATTTAAATTTATAGACGTTCGAACTTTATAATTTCGAATCTTATATTATTTAAGCTCGAATTTTACGCAATAGGTTCGAAATTTATTATTTCGAAAGATTCCTAGTTCTCGAATTTGCCTGTTTAGGAAACGATGATTGCTATTCGGTTAATAACAAGGGAAATTAAGAATCTCGACATCTGCAAAATTCTAAGATTGTTAACAATTTTTTTTTTACCGTGAAGCTAAAACCTTTACTTGCGGAAAGTAAACTAAGATAACAATAAATCTTTTTATTGCTATCTCTAAAATTAATTTTTCCTTAAGATTTTTAAAAAGAAAATTTACTTTTTACAAGAATCTTTCGTCGTTTTGAAACCAAATCAAATAAAAATAGTGAGAAAAATAGCTGATAGTACATTTACACATTGTGTAGATTTGTCTGGATTTAGCAATCCGTGCGGATATTCCGTCCGTTTTCGTGCTTAAAAAATTCTCTAGCTTTCCGCGACCATTCGGTCAAAGCTGGATGGATTCTTGGCAAAGTTTTTAAAAGAATAAAACCATGACTATGGATCATCAAGAACATTATGATCTTATAACATTGGCTCAAGTCTACCCCAGCTTGTATGATACTGCTCACCCAGGCTATAAGAATACCACAAAAATTGCTGTCATTTGACTCTCTATTGCTCAACAGCTTTCAGGTTAGCGAACCCACCACCTACTCTTCCTAGATTTGCTGTTTCAGATTGAATTTCTTTCTTTTGTCTTCTAACGTATTCTTCGTGCCATAAGGGCTAAAGTGAGGGTCGAATTAGCTAATACTCTTCTTTTAAGTACTCTTCTTCTTTGACAGTCATATTAGTTGCGATAAAAGAAGAGCAAACTGTATCATTTCTATTTGTGGGGAAAAAATCGAAGCAGAACTAGGCTAAAAATAGGTGACTCTTTAATCATTAAGATATTCTCAGCTGAATAAAGTCATCTTTTTAGTTCAAATAGCTAATGAAATTCCGGCAATGTAAATGAACCATTACAATCAGTAATACTACTTATTGACAGTCAAACTAGTTGCGACATAAGAAGTGCAGACGGTATGATTTCTATTTCTGGAAGAAAAAAAATAGAAGCAGAGCTAGGCTGGAAATCTGCGGCTCTTTAATCATTAAGGATGGATCCTAATTTAAAATGTATGTCTTAGATCTTGAAAAAACTACAAAGATATTTTCAACTGAATAGAGTCAAATCTTTTTAGTTCAAATAGCTAATGAAATTCCGGCAAAAGCTTTGAGCTAACCATAGCAAATTCTATGGGGAGAAGACGATAAAATCTTTCTGTTTCCAACTTCGCAAATATGAAGAATCGAAGACATTTTCTTGAAAGAGTTTCAACATTAATAAAAGCTAGGGATTTAGACGTCCACTTTTCACAAAGCCAAAGGAAAGCCTATTTTCATCTAGGAAGAATGTCCATCAGAAAAATGTTGACGCTCTGAATTGTGAGGAGATATTTCATTCTAAACCATCTTTCACACACGCTGTTAAATTGCAAAATATCACAGTATAAGACATTTTATGGTTATATAATTTGAGAAAAGTCTAAACCTGTTAATTAGGCTTTTAAGAAGATGATCTAAATTAAAGCTTCTCACTGAAAATGAGTCTTGGGGGCCCAAATTCCGGGAAGAAAGTTTTAACTCAAAGTCGGGGTAAAAATTTTTATCTAGAAGATTTTAACTCGAAGTCTGGGTAGAAGGTTGTAGCTAGAAGATTTTAATTCAAAATCAGGGAAGAAAGTTTTGACTAGAAAATTTTAACTAAAAGGCGCTGTAGCTATTAACTAGAAACTAGAAACTTTAACTAGAAGATTTTAATTTAAAACCTGGTTAAAAGATCTTAACTCAAAATCAGAGTAGAAGACTTTAAATAGGAGATTTTAGCTCAAAATCGGGTTGAAGGTTTTAACTATAAGATTTTAACTCAAAATTGGATTAGAGGGCTATAGGTAAAAGGTTTTAAATCAAAATTGAGGTAGAAGATTTTAACTTGGGGGTCGAAAGAGATTTAAATTCGATATAGCAGCTCGCTAGTTTCTGTTAACTTAGGCAATCCAATAAATAAAATATATGTCAAGACTTGAAAACTATATCGATTAATTAGTATTTTTAGTCATGACAAATTTTCTTAACTTGGTTCCGATTGATGAGGTCTGAGGGACGATGGTTGACTAAAGCATCCTTGGATGCTTGACAGAAACCATAAATTCTTAAGCCTATTGATTTAAAATTTTGGTACTTGAAAATAGAAAGAGGGAATCAAAATAATACATCAGCGAATATTTTTTCCCACTTTTCTTCCATACACGCTTATATTTTCCAGTTCTGAGTTCTGAGTTCTTTATTTAATAATAAAATTCATAAACAAAAAAATACTTCAAGACAATCTCCCCCATAAGGCTCCATGGCCGGGAAAGAGCAGGAGAGAAAAAATAAACAAAAAATATACAAAATCCAAAAACAAAATTGAGTCGCCCACCTTAATAATCACCAAAAATGACGAGCTAGGCAGGGGGAAGCACATGATTTCACCAACTCAATTAAATATTCAACTCAATCCGTAGACATCAACTCCAAGGGAAACCGGAATATATATGAAAAAAAGAAAAAGAAAATTTACTAGCTAGAAAATCTCTAACATAATTTTGAACATACCAAACGAGTGGCAGCTTCGTACGAACTCTAGGAGCGTGTTCCAGGTCCTGTTCCAAGCTGTCAGAAGGTTGAAGTCAGACCTCACTGACGGGGGGTGAAGAACCAGTAAGTTGTTGGAAGTGTGGAGATGATAAGCCGATTGATCAGAAACAAAAGATATATTATTACATAGGACAGCAGAAAGATGGACGTGCAACTATAAAAAAATGAAAGAAGAACAAGAAAGAAAATAGAGACATTTCAAATCAAGAAAAGGTTTAAGTGAAAATCGGTTAGTTTCCTGAATAAGAGTCCTTGCTTTATCATAAAGTTTCGAAAGTGGCTTCAGAGACGAGGTAAAAGTTGACATCCAAATAACAGAACAATATGAAACATAAGACTGAACTAGGCTGCAGAACAAGATTCTAAGAATCGACCCTGGAAATATGTATTTGAGCTTTCTAAGGATTCTGAGACTCCTGGAGACTTTCACTTTAATCAGGTTAATAGGATGCTTAAACGAAAGATTTTTGTCAATCAAGATGCCTTGGAATCGAACGTAACGATCCTTAGGTCTACTTAGAGAACCTCTTGATTCATTTATTTCATTTAAGTCACGGCAAGCATTTAAGACTCTGGAGAAAATGAAAAAAACATGACTTTATGACATTTAAGGCAAGATAATTTACATCAAACCACTGAATACCTCTTTCAAAAAGGGCTATCATTCTTGAACGAAGATCAGACTCAGTTCTACCAGTTGTGCCAAGAGTACTGTCATCAGCAAAAACAATAAGTGTATCCGGTAAGGAAAAACTCTTGTCAGAGTTAGTGACGGATACTGGTTGACAAAGACGACAGCAAATGGTAGGTTTTAAATTTTTAACCGCATTAATAAGGTCATTGACGTAGATTAAAAAGAGTATCGGCCCAATGACAGATCCTTGTGGAACGCCAAACTCTATTCCATAAGGAATAGAAAAGTCCAGATGAACCGATATGAATCGACCAGATAAATATGATAGAAACCATGAATAAGCATTCCCTCTTATACCAATATGGGACAGTTTCAAAAGAAGAATCTTGTGTGTTAATGAGCCAAACACTTTTTGAACATCAAGAAAAAGAGCAGTAGGTATCAAACCAGAGTCAAGAACTGAATTTAAATAATTCAAGAGAGTTGCACATGCATGCTCAGTTGAGTGCTTTGCCCTAAAACCAAAATGAAAATCATGAAAAAGGTGTTTAGAATTAAGAAAATCAAGAAGTCTTGAAAGCATAGCTTTTTCAAAAATTTTACTAAACTCTGATAAAACAGATATAGGACGATAATTTGCAGGATAATTCCTTGATCTACCTTTAAAAAGGTTGATAACACAAGCACGCTTTAGAGCAATTGGGAAGACATCATTTTCAAAAGAAAGATTGACAAGTCTCGTGAGGGCACACAAAATGACAGGAAGAATGCACTTGACAACCTTAGTTGGAATACGGTCTGGGTCAGAGGGTGAAGAACCCCTCAAACAATTGACAATTCTGGCTATTTCCGCTTCAGAGATAGGTTCCAATGCCATTGATTTAGGACAAGGCGGTCCAAGGTAAGACCTAAAATCAGGTAGTGAAGAAGTAGGACTTACAGAAGAGGCTGTAGTTTTGCTGATATTAGCAAAGTAGAAAGTAAACGCATCTCGAACTTTTAGCTCACCCTCTACATTTTTGCCGTCAATCACAACACTTGAAGGGATAGAGGAGGCAGAAAAAATGACCTGATAATAGAATTTATAACTTGCTATGTCTTCCTAATGTCTTTACCGCATGCAGAGACTTTTGTATAATAAAATAACGATTTAGCCTTTCGGCAAAGCAAATTGTAAACTCTTCTATAAGCTTTGAAAAGTGGAAGCCGAGAATCATGTGAAAATGGCTTAGAGCACCTGTAAGCCTTCCAAAGATAATTTTTCTTCCTCCAACTCTTAAGGAGTCCAGGAGTCATTCAAGGATTAAAAGGGTTTTTTTTTCGATGCTGGACTCCACTGGGGTGCATCACATGTATCAAAGATAACTTCTTTCAAAGAATTAAATAAAAAAGAGTTCTCTTAACTGAAAGTAAGGAGCGACATTAAAACTTAAAACGAACAGAAATTACTTCGTATATGAAAGGGGCTGCTTCCTCATCAACGCCCGCTCTTTACGCTAAAGTTTGACTCTTTCTTTCAACTCCACTTTTTAAAACAGTAAAAAAGTTTAGTGTAAAGAGTGGGGCGTTGATGAGGAAGCAACCCCTCTCATATACAAATTAATTTCTGTTCGTTTTAAGTTTTAATGTCGTTCCTTACTTTCAGTTAAAAAAAACTTGTTTTTTCTATTTAATTTCTGAACGTTTTTGAATCAATGCATGTTTTGATTTTGGCTCTCCGCAGAGGAATAATTAAAATGAAATTTGCATATTTTTTTTTTGGCTTAATGGCTTTCTCATAGTTTTGATCGAATCATTTTGAGAAAAAAAGGATCGGGGGAGGAAGCCTAGTTGCCCTCCAATTTTTTGATTACTAACTTATAGATTAGCTTACGTAACGAACATTTGTATTCTCATTTTTTTTATTACATATATGAGGGAGTTCACCCCCTCCTCAGTACCTCGCTCTTTATACTAAAGCTTAAATTTTGTCCCACTTCATTAAGAATGACCCCTGAATCACAAAAGCCGTAGAATAAATGATTGAAATTACTAAAAAGACTTTAGCGTAAAGAGCGAGATATTAGGAGGAGGTGAGCCCCTAATATGCGTAATAATTTTTTTCGTTTTAAGTTTTAATGCTGCTCCTTACTTCCAGTTGGAAAAACTTTTTCATATTTATTTTTTATTGTTTTTTTTTCAATAATGAAAAAAAACATGAATCTCCCTTCATGGAGATTTTCTTCCCCCATGACAAATTCCTCGATGGAAAGTTCCCCCAACATATCCCCCTCTTTTCAACCCCTCCCCCAACCAAAAATCCCCCTGAAAACGTCTCTACAGTTTCGAATAGCAATTACTATATATTTAACACTGGCCAAAGTTTGTAACTTGTAGCCCCTCCCACGGGGACTGTGGGGGAGTAAGTCGTCCCAAAAGACATAGTTATAAGGTTTTTCGACTACGCTGAATAAAATGGCTATTTCAGAATTTTGATGCGTTAACTTTTGGAAAATAATTAGCGTGGGAGGGGGCCTAGGTGCCCTCAAATTTTTTTAGTCACTTAAAAACGGCACTAGAACATTTCATTTCAGTTAGAATGACCCCTCTCGCAACAATCTAGGACCACAGGATCGATACGATCACCCCTGGGGAAAAAATAACAAAAAATAAAATTGATTTGATGTGTTTGGGGAAATGATGGGTATGGGATGGGGGTTGGATGCCCCCCAATCACTTTTGACTATTAAAAAGACAATAGCCCTTTCAATTTCCAATCGAATGAGTACTTATTGAAGTTTCTACGACAATTCCTTCTATACTAAGTGCCCTGGTCTAAAAAAAATATAAAAAAGTCATACATTGTACCCACATCGCTCTTTACTTAGGCGGTGCTGTTGTGCTGCCTATGATATTGTTCCATGATAAACGAAAATCATACAGTTCGCGGTAACGAACTGTAGTAAGAAGTGACCCGGCTCAATAGTAACCGAAACTCTAAAAAATGGAATTTTGATACCAATAGCTACATCAAAAGAATTTCATTTTCACGCTGATTCTGAATATATAAGTTTTATCAAGTTTAGTTTTACCCCTCAAAAGTTAGGAGCCTGAGAAAATTTGCCTTATTTTAGAAAATAGGGGGAAATATCCCCTAAAACTCAAAAAATATTAACAAAAATTACACCATCAGATTCAGGGTATCAGAGAAACCTACTATAAAAGTTTCAAGCTCTTATTTACGAAAATGTGGAATTTTGTATTTTGTTTCCCCCAGAAGACAGATCACGGATGCGTGTTTATTTGTTTGTTTGTTTTTTTGTCGTTTTTTTTTCAGGGGTGATCGTATCGACCCAGTGATCCTAGAATGTTGCGGGAGGGCTCATTATAACGGAAATGAAAGTTCTAGTGCCCTTTTTAAATAACCAAAAAATTGGAGGGCATCTAGGCCCCCTGCCACGCTCATTTGTTCCCAAAGTCACTGGATCAAAATTTTGAGATAGCCATTTTGTTCAACATAGCCAGAAAAACTAATTATTATGTCTTAGGGGACGACTTACTCCCTCACATTCTCCCCACCCGGGGGAGGGGCTGCAAATTAAAAACTTTGACCATTGTTTACATTATAGTAATGATAATTGGGACGTGAACAGAGGCTTTCAGGGAGACTTTTTCTAGTCGAAGGGGGATTGGGGGAGGGGGCTACGTGGGAGGATCTTCTTTGGAGGAATTTATCATGAGGGAAGAAAATTTCCATGAAGGGGCCGCAGGATTTTCTAGCATTATTTCTAAAAAACAATGAGAAAATAAATAAAAAGAAGTTTTTCAGGCAGAAGTAAGGAGCAGCATTAGAACCTAAAACGAAAAGAAAGTATTAAGTATATAAGGGGGTTTTTCCCCTCCACAATACCTCACTCTTTACGCTAAAATATTTTTAGTAATTTCAACTATTTATTCTACGGCCTTTGTCATTCAGGGGTCATTCTTAAAGAATTGGGACCAAGTTGAAGCTTTAGTGTAAAGAGCTAGATATTGACGAGGGGAAGAACCCCCTCATATCCGTAATAAAAATACACAAATACAGAATTTCTTTACGTAAGTTAATTCGTAAGTTGCGTACATTTACTAATAAAAACGTTCGTAAAAAAGCTCTAGTTGCCTTTTTAAGTAGCCAAAAATTGGAGTGCAACTAGGCCTCCTCCCCCACCCCTTTTTTTTATCAAAATCGTCCGATCAAAACTATGAGAAAGCCACCAAATCAATATGCAAATTTCGTTTTAATTATTCATATGTGGTGAGCCAAAGTCAAAACATGAATTAATTAAAAATGTTTAGAAATTAAAACTTAAAACTAACAGAAATTATTCCGTTTATGAAAGCGGTTGTCCTCTCCTCAACGCTTCGCTCTTTACGCTAAAGTTTTTTATTGTTTTACAAAGTAGAGTTGTGAGGAAGAGTCAAACTTTAGCTTAAAGAGTGCTGCGTTGAGGAGGAAACAACCCCTTTCATAAACGGAATAATTTCTGTTCGTTTTAAGTTTTAATGTTGCTCCTTACTTGCAGTTAAAAAACTTTTTTTATTTAATATATACAAAGGATCAGTGTACCAAATAACAAACGAATATCAGATAGGGTAACAAAGGTTGATAAATAACATGTGTAAACAAAACAAGGGGATAAAGATGTGCGTGCAAACAGGGTCTATTCATACTTCGAAACACAATTTCCAATTGATTGTTTTGGTTGTTTTAAACCTGTTCTACTAGATTCTTGTCACTGTTGCCAAATTAGACTGTGAAGATAAATAACGAAAACTAACTAATTAAATCTGACAAAACTTTTCGTTCTAACAATTAAACATTATGATGCATTGATTCTAAACGACAAATGCTGTTTCAAAGGATAACTACAACTTCTTAAGCTGTTAGGTGCAACATTTCATATTGCACCAAATATAACAATATATGTTTAAATATAAACAATAATAAATATAATATAATAAATAACAAATTTAAACAATATATGTTTATGTTTCTTCAATTATTGCTTCCGTTTCCTTTTTCTATTTGGCACCCGCTACTACTGAAAACTGCATAGCTGGAGGTATATTTTTAAGAACTGAATTCCTGATTTTTCCTAATTTTTAAGATATCCATGGATATGTAGGTTTCCACATGACAATCAGTATGGTCTAATTTTCACTATTTATATTTCTTTAAGTAAGAAGTATGACATTCATCAGGAATAATTTATGAAAACTCATAAATTTTCTAAAGGATTATCTGTCGTAAATAAATTCACCAAATAACGTAAACATCCGTAACATAAACGCTTTTTACTGCTATTACTCTGATATGTAGTTGCTCTCTGTGACATAAACTACTCTAATATAGCCTCTGCCAAGAAAACAACACATTGTAAAATCCATTTTTACTTTTCTTTCTTTTTTAATGGAACAATGTCTGCTGAGACGCAAAAACTACAAAACCTATTTCGAGGAAACTGTACTACAAAAATCTTTGGGGCAAAGGTACTCGCCGTGGTTTGGCATCGTTCAAAGTTTTGCTATAGAAAGGGTTTGTGGTGCAAGAGTGGGGGTGTAAAGTAGGTATATGGATGTAAAAAGGAAAAAAAATTTCATAGGATTTATTATTCAGCCAAAATATAAGTGCATATTTTTTATAATAAAAAGTACACCAGTGCAGGGTCGTTACTATCCAAAATGTTGGGGAAGGAGGAATTTCACGTACTGGCTGGTCATTCTTACCGACTGTTTTTTATCAATATTTAGCATAATGTCAATTTTGAATACCATACGTAAAATCACAGCACGAGTCGCTAAAACCGTTTCATTTAGGTTACCGACCTAGATTGAGATTTTGGTAAATGTCAGGCCACTATCTCCACCCTCTTTATTTAGCCAAATGGAAAATTGAGGCACCATCTATAAAACCGTGTCAAGAGTCGGTAAAACTGCTGCGTTTACCGACCAAGTTCCAGATTTCTGGACGTGACGTGTCAGTATATTCGTGATCTTTATTTAATCAAAAAAAATTTTTTAGTGGAGTCAGAAAAATCGTCACGGTATTACCGACTTATTGTTTTTACCAAGTGCCCAAAAACATCGAGGCAACTCCCTTCCCCCCATGTGACGGCCCTGAATCCCTCTTATTTCTGGCACTCTAATTCCCTTCCTTGATTTAACTAATGTAATGCTTCAGTATGCTTGCGTTTGAGTTGACGTTTGAATAATTATATTGATTCATTATTTTAAGATAAAGTTTTCTCAATTATATAGATTCAAAAAGGTACTTTGAGGTATTTTTTTTCTTTTTTCCGATGGAAGAATATCTGTTAAGAAACAAAGACTGGCGAAATTAAAATCGAGGAAACTCTTTTGCCAAACTTAGGGACTAAGATGCATACTATGGTCTGACATTATCCGAAAATTCCTTGTAAAGTAGCACTTTTCATGGCTTTTCCATCACTTGAAAACAAAAAGGGAAATAACCCTTTAGCTAATGACAAAATACTAAACCATCCTTGTATATATTTATAACATAAAAATACCTGGAACGACTTTTCAGTCCCATTCTGCGTAAATAATTAAATATCATTATGTATTTCATGGATTTTTCTTCGGTTTTTTTTTACTCTGAAGCCCATGTCCATGGATTATTCTTTATGGTTGGTGGTGTATGGTTATGCTGTTTGACCTATGTAATTGGATAGATGAGTATGGTTAAGGCCTCATTCAAGTACTGATCTATATTAATTACCATTTTTTTTATGGTGTGTGATTATTTCTGTGTTTGTGCTGTTGCTTTGGTGACTTCTTTCTTCATTACGTATTGTTAGATTGTCGAATTGTAGACTATCCAGCCAAAATTGGTGGTGATTGTTTTGCAGTAGCTACTGCACGAGACACTACAACCTTTTAGTGGTTGTAGAAATAGTTTTTCCAACGTTCTAACAAAATCATTAGTCAATCCTGATAGTTGAGATTCCTTGAGCTAAAATAAAACTGTTGAAAATATTTTCAGCAAATTTATCTATCAAATCGTTGCTGAGAAAAATTCTTTAAGAAATTGAAGCACAATATTCATAACTGTTATTGCAAAAACTGTGTTTATGCGCTTTAAATATTGATACAAAATCCCTGACTGCCATTATGTTTGTTAGCAAATAAACTCTTTTAGTAGTTTTTTTTAATATCTTCAACTTTAGACTAGCCTACTTGGCTTTTCAGAATTGTTTTTCAATTTTCTGTTTTTTTTTTATTTCACTTCCTATTAATGCATTTCTAAGAATTGTTATTTAATAATCCTTGTTATCTAATAATTCTGTTATCTAATAATCATGTTGTATAATAATTCTTTTTTTCCATGATTGAAAAATCTTAGCTATCATTGTTAATTAACAATTGCACGGCGGAAAAAAAAACTTCGAGTATTCTAAAACAAAATGTTTTCTAAGGCAATATTCTTCCAGAATTTCCCCCATTTTATTTGTTATAAAATAATTAATTTTGTTTTTAACGGTATAAGTTTAGGAGAGAGCTGCCTGTTCTGGCTTCAAGTGTCAGTTTACTAAAAATTTTAGAAGAAAAAAAAGTTCATTTCTTATTTTCCTCTATTATAATATTTTTTAATGTGTTTTTGTAGATGTCCTTTTTTAATTTCCTGCCAAATTAATATGTTCCTGAGAATTGTTAGGAGCAATTTCTCTTCGTCAACACTTTTATTTTCTATTGCTAACAGAAAACTGCAAGCTAACATTGTCAATTAATAATTAGGAGGCAGAAAAAGCCTTAAACGTTGAGCTACATCTATAGACTCCTAATTGCCTCTCTAGCCCTTATAGATGCGTGTCTACACGTCCGTTGATTGTATAGAAGGACATAGTAATTATAGTGAAGGAGAGTATAGTGTAAGCATTTGAAGGAGACACATTTGAAAGCATAAAATAGAGTTGGAAGCAATACCGTTGCCAGAATTTTCATTCGGGGGGGGGGGGGGGTACTCTTTTCAAGGGGGTTACAGGAAAAACTCTTAAAAACGCATGAAAAATTTTGTTTTGTTACGTTTTTACGAGTTGGACAGAGGCATTCTAGAGTTCGACTCTCCCCCCTCCAATAGATATGGCCTTGGTTGGAAGTGTCGAAGCAAGCTATTTTATTATGCGTTATAACGAAAACTCGTCCAGAGTATTTTCTTAAATTGTTCCGCAGCTGAATTTATTTCATTTTTTCGATAAAATCATTTATTATTTGCAATTAAATGCACCTGAGCAATATTCAAAATTGAATTTATTTTTATTTTAGGTGAAGTTTTTGATAATTATGATCATTTTCGATTCAACCTGTCATTCTATAAAGTAATATCAGAGATTATTCCTGATACAACAAGGATACGCCGTGACGTGCAATGTGCACCAAAACCAGGTATGTTTTTTTTTCACTTATGGTTCTTTGTTTTCGTAACTGATTTCTGCGAAAATTTGATGCCTGGCTCTGCTAAAAGTTACAAAAATTTATCGCTCCTTTATTTCCTGAAACAAAGCATTTAGTATCATCAACGTTGTCAGCTTACCATTTGAAGCTGTTAGATAACCATACTTGCTTGAATTCGCTGTAGAAATCAATTTTTGTACAAAACCACACGGGTGTATCAACTGCTGTACAAAAGGGCAATCACCCTCACCCTCTTCCCAGAAGGCCATTGCGTCATATCTTAGAAATATCAGAAGACCAGGTTATAAGGCTTAGTACAGGCAGAGGACGGCAAATTCACTATTTAAGTTGTCGGTCCTACAACCCTGAGAAAATATATTTTAATTAAAAAATCCAAAGAAAATCTTTTTTTTCGCTATACATTTTTGTTTATTGGCGATAATTGTTCATTCTATTACTTAAGTTATAAGAAGCCAGGATTCGACACCTGGATCTACGACACTGTGGAACAACATAGTTTTCAATTATAAATAATTTATTTAGAATATCATAGGCACAAAACCACAGTCAGACAATAAAGGCAGGTTCTAAAAAAGTTTAAATTGTTGTCGTGTTTTAAGTTAAACAATTAGGACGTTATCTGCGCTTATTAGGTGTTTCAGTGCAAATAAGAGAATTTGAAGAATAAATAGAGTCTTAATAATCAGAGGCGCCATTTGGGGGGAGGGGCAGGGGGGGGGGGGCAAATGCCCACCCAAGATTTTCCAGAGGGCCCAAGCTTCCACCAAAAAGGGCCCTTTGCCGGCCATAATAATAACACTATTTGCTATTAACCGTTGTAAACTTTGAAAGCAGGTTAGTTACATAATCTAATTCTCAAGTTCTGTCAAATGCCCGTTTCCTAGATGATTATATTAATATTATAAATTCTGAATATTTGCAGTAATTCCTCTAAGTTGATAGACTAAAATAGGTCAGTTCCTGGCCTATCATTCCTTGATGGAATCGTTCCTTGTTATCTTCCGATTGCACTACATAGAAGCAATTACGCGAGCGACGAAATCGCTGTTTCAGCAGCTCCATGCTGTCGCCATCGACTTGGTTATTTCTCGATCGCGCACCCTGATTCAGGCCACAAGAAGCAAACTCAGCGACCTGCGTTCAGATGCTTCATTTGTATCGCTTTTCAAGAAGGCTAAAGAGTTTGCAACAGGACTCAAAATTGAAGTACCTGCTGTGAATGGACCCGCGACTAGACCCTCCTCTGTTGGTCAGAAAGGACGACCTTGATGAATCCAAAAGATCACCAAGCATCGGAAACAATTTGTGACAACTTCGACGCTAGGAAAGAATTTCATCGAATCCGGAAATTGGACTACTACTTTGGCGGATGAAATGAAGCAAGAATACTTCAAAACTTTTGACCGTCTACTAGCCAAATTTGACAGAAGGTTCACAGATAACTTGCCAGTGCTGAGTACGCTCGAAGCCTTGGATCCAAGCTCAATCAAATTTATGGACACAGAGCTGCTCAAGCTTTTCTCTTCTCTTTACGGCGAGCTGGATATCGACAGCATTCTTCTCGAATCTCAAGCTGGTATTGCCAAGCGTTTCTTGCTCAATGAGGAGAAAAAGCCGGAAAACTTCCTAGACATTGTCGACCATCTTCAGGCATTACCAGTGGCTTACTCAGAAGCAATTAAAGTACTTCGTATTGCTGCCCTACTTCCTGAGACAACAGCGAGCAATGAGCGTTTGTTTTCTAGCCTAGAAATAGTGAAAAACTACCTGCGGTCTACAACAGGAGATGATCGTCTCAGTCACCTCCTTTTGATATTTGCAGAGAAGGATTTAGTAAAAAATTTGGACTACAACCAGATTCTTGACGATTTTGCAAAGATGAAAGCTCGGCGGTTCCCCTTGTTACCTTGAATGTTGTTATAATTTTTTTTATCTTGTTATGTTTTTCCTTTTTGTAAATATATTTGATCTGGAAGATTTCTGCTGAAGGGACACTGAGATTTTGGTTACAACCCTCAGCATAACAATGAAGGTTACTTTCACCGACGTATTGTTTACTTAAGTAAGAAAGTTTCTCGCTGAGGAATGCCAGCCTGTAGTCTGGTTGAATTTTTCGCTCTCAGTTTAATCACTTAACTTCGTTGATTGTATTCTTCGTCGTTATAATTAATCTTAGAGGTCAGTGTGGCTGAGTTCCACATTTGGTTACAGTACATTTCCAAGCAACACACGGGTGCTGAAAATGCATTTTACTTAGAATATTCTATCAATGTGCTGCCAAAACCCGGATTTTTCTTACGCGACACAAAGTGAATCGGGGGGGGGGGGGCAGATGGAGTTCATGCCCACCCCATGATTTGCCTCAAATGGCGCCTCTGTTAATAATATATTAGAAGTAAAATTTAAACCATTAAACAATTCGCAGAGTAGATACACCCCCCCTTACTCCCAAACGATTTCAGTCATCAAACTACAGTCGATTTAACCTGCCTAGTTATATTACAAATCTTATTATAAAACTACTAAGTCCTACTTTCTTTTTCAATGATCTTTTTCATTCAGAAAATCATATTTAATGTATACCTGTCATTTTATTTTTCAATGACTCCATTCCTGTTCTATTCGCAGATGTAGAGGGTGTATTCATATCCACTATCCACTCCACTTACAAAGCTTTTAACAGAAGAAAATCGAATTTGGAACTGATAGATAGTAGAGAGTAAAAAAAAATTAAATATCAAGAAAACAAATTTGACCTGAGCAATTTTTTTCAAATAGGAAGTGTAGAACATTTTTCAATTTCACGATTAACTAGGCTCGCCTATCATCTTAATAACACTCTGGGGTCTATATCGGAAGTGGACATATGGTGGGATTAGGAGATCGGAAGCTTCAAAGGCGCAATATTTTCATAAATACGAATCTGGACCATTTTAGGAGCTGTAATGAACCTGTATTTTGCGTTTTTTTATTAATAAGCTGTAATCCTGGCTACTCTGCAAAAGAAGCCAGTGACTGCTATTCTATGACCGAAACTTTTACAGCCGCCAATAGTTTAAATGTCTAAAATGGTCAGGTACCATCGACTCTTCTCTTGTCTCTCCGGGTACCCCTTTCAGGACCTATTAATTATCTCAGATAATTTATTAATCAGATAATTCACCAAAAGATCAACATCTGTTTATTTCATATCAAGGTTAATTACAGATGTCAGTAGTATGGGGCATAATATAAATAAATAAATTCGTATTTATTTTGAAATAATTCTGTCCAATTGTATCGCTACATTTTTATCAGATATCCTAAAACCCTGCACGTTAAAGAAACAAAAATTAATCATAAATGCATCTGCTATAACCCTCCCAGAGATAATCTCACAGTCGTATCTTCGACTAGGGGTTGCTTTGTCATTTGGCGAAATACATTTAGTTTTTATATAAATTACATAAAATATATTTTACATATTTTCTGTTATTTAAATTTAGTAAATTTGAAGCCAATTACTAGTGTACCCAATTATTTGGTTTGGGACAGGGGTCAATGCCGTGACTCTGTAAGCTAACCCAAAGTCGACCCAACTCTAAATTGGTACCTAGAGAAATCTGGAGAAAGTTAATAGGAAGGGTGTGCAAAAGCACAGGATGGCTTGCCCTCATCCCCCCACTACACTTCTTGGCTGAAGGGCCATTAGACGGAGATCAGTACCGTTGGCTCTTAAGGGTCTAGTGCAGTGGTTCCCAACCTTTTTCGGTCCGCGTACCCCTAGTCAAGGCCCAAAAAGTTTGCGTACCCCTTTCTTGAGAATCGTTGTTTTACTTTTTTCTTAACTAAAATCAGATTTTCAAAAACACGAGATTTATTGTCCAATATGACGGTGCTTAAATGTACGTACAAAATCAATGAGAAACTTGAGGCTGCTTTTTTGCTAAAATATTATCAAATCTTGGCTCGATGTCACTAACGGCAATTATAAGGTCATTTTGTACACTCAGTCTGTTTCTGTGTTTGGTTTTGATCAATGACATTGCCGAAAATGACACTTCACAAAGGTAAGTGGATCCGAATGGTAACAAAGCAGACATGGCGATTTCACTTAGTTCCTTGTATTCTCCTTTCACCTCCAGCCAAAACTGGGAAACAGTTACATTTTGGAATTTCAGTTCTAAGGCGCGATCACTGGCAAGTTCGATCAGATTCTCTGTAAGCTTGTCACTAAGACCGGAGCTTGAGGTCACGTCTTCAACAAATGGATTTTGGATCCAATCCTGCGTTCTATCTTGGTTCATAATCGATGGGAAATATGACACAAGTTCATCTCGCAACTTTGTCAGATGCTCCCGAATACAATCACAGATTGTGTTGAGGTTATCAATTTCACTATCGTCCGCAAACTTGTCAAGGGTCGGGAAGACACTAACGCTGTTTCTTTGAACCTTTTTAAGCCAGAACTCCAATTTCTTGATGAAAGCACACATCTTCGAATTCAGGGAGAGTTCGTCCGTCCGGAAACCTTGCATTGACAGATTCAAGTCATTCAGTTTGTCGAAAATATCTGCAAGATAGGCCAGCCTGCAGACCTAGTCCTGGTTTTCAAAAAGTGAACTGAATGCAGATTTTTGCTCCAGAAGAAACATATGAATTTCTTGTCGAAGCTCGAAAAGTCTGTTTAAAATCTTCCCACGAGACAACCAGCGAACTTCTGTGTGCAGAAGTAAATGTTGATGTTCTGAACCCATCTCTTGGCACAGCAACTTGAACATTCTTGAGTTCAGTCGTCGGGCTTTGATGAAGTTGATCACTTTTACAGCCTCGTTGAGGGTCTCGTGCAGATGTGCGTTCATCCTTTTCGATGCAAGAGCTTGCCTGTGAATGATGCAGTGCAACCACTTCACCTTTGGATTTTTCTTCCTTATCCAGGCCATGAGCCCATTATTCTTCCCTGTTAGGGCAGCAGCTCCATCACTGCAAACTGATAGACACCAGTCCCACAAGATGCCCCCTTCTGCAAAGAATTTGTCAATCACCTTGAATAGTTCTTCTCCTGTTGTTCTTGACTGTAGGTTTTGAAAAAACAGAATATTTTCTCTTATGTCAGAACAATCTTGATATCGAACAAAGACGATCACCTGGGCTTCACCTGACACATCCGTGCTTTCGTCAAGCTGTAACGCAAACATCTTCGTCAACTTTATTTTCTCAATAACCTGCATGAAAATATCGCTTGCAATGTCTTCTATCCTTCTTGAAATGGTATTGTTCGACACAGGTATAGACTGAAGGGCAGTAGCAGTTTTCGTGTCAAACATTATTTCACTGACTTTCACTAGTGCTGGTAATATCAGACATTCGGCGATGGTGTGCGGTTTTTTCTGTTTCGCAACTAAATATGAAACAGCATACGAAGCCGGAGAGCCTTTGAAGAAACTGATGCCACTTTTGCAATTTCCAAACAGTTACTAGCGAATGCTTCTTGTTTACGCTTGAAAAACTCTATGGGCTTACCGACATGAGAAGGATGCACAGTACTGAGATGCCGGTTCATATGCGCAGGTTTCATGGAACTGTTGGCCAAGACTTGACCACAAAGAACGCACTGTGCATTCACTGGATCAGACTTTGTCGCACTAAATCCGAGCCCTAGGTATTCTGACAAATATCGACGCACTTTGACTGATGATTCGTCATATTTCTTCTTCTTAGGTGCAGGTTCAGAGTTTTGGGTACCATCATTCTGCTTCTTGTTATTTCTGATCAGGAATCTATCCATCTTTGTTTGCAACCACAATTCACGAACTTCGTGTTTCAACAGATGACAAGATACTGAACTCGCTGAGTTTAAATCGAGACCTTACGGCTATGGAGAAAAATTAGCATCGAGACCTTACGGCTATGGAGAAAAATTAGCGAGTTACTGAAAGCGAAAGTTTTGAAAATGAGTCTGAAATTACGTACAATGGGTTATGTTATCTGATTTTGAGGGAAATGTTGGAACTGAGTCAGAAACAAGTTTTAAAGATGTAGACTAAATTAATTTTGAGACCTTCGCGTACCCCCTGCGAGGGTTTCGCGTACCCCCTGGGGTACGCGTACCACCGGTTGGGAACCACTGGTCTAGTGCCTCATCCTTTATCCTTTTTTTTTCTTTTTTTTTGGTTTGTCTTGGGTTTCATTCATTTATTTTTGGTAATTTGTAGTAGCTTTACGCTTTTAAAATTATTTGACTTTATTTATTTCCGTTTTTGATTTAGTGTATCTCTAATTTTCTTTGAAAAACTTCTTTTGTCGAAAAAGTTTTTTTTAATTAATATCGTGTAGCGGCGGAAATGCCATATATTATACATTTTAATTTTTCTAGGTCCTTTTATGCCTTGCGATGACCTGTTTGAATGGTGGGGTCTTCGTTGCAGTGTTTGGCTAGTCTTTCTTACTGCTTTATTGGGGAATGGGGTGGTTGTTTTCGTCCTTGTCTTTTCGAGATCAAAAATAGACGTACCACGGTTTTTGGTTGCAAATTTAGCAGCTGCTGATTTTTTCATGGGGCTTTATTTAGGTAAGTTTCTATCTTTTGAAGTTAAAATTTAGCTTAATAGAACATTAGACAAAATTGTAGCTTGTCCATTGGGTACTAGCATTCTTGAATTCCTACTTTTCAATCATTTTAGCTGTTTAATATAATCCCTAATAGTCCAACCTATAAATTAGTTGGGCCTTGTCTCATAGAGGTCAAATAATTCTCTCACCCTTCGAACTGCGCCTAAAATTAGTTTTAAGACAGCATTGATAAAAGTGACGACAGCAGTGGATAGTGGCATGATTTATGGCCATTTTAGTCCAAAATGGGCAATAAATTAATTGGCACATATTGTTAAATTTAACGGTATTTAACCCGTTGAAAGTCTTAGAAACAAAATTCTTATCATTTTAGATAATTTGGGATAGAGGCTAGTAAAAAAAAAGATTTTTCTCATTACCTTGCTTTGGCTTGCTGTCTGAGCTTGATTAAACATTAAAGAAAATTATTTTTATTGAAGGAATTATTTGTCCTAGGACCCATGACACATTTGCTCAACGTTGTCACCAATCAAAACAGCTTTTCTCGCGAAATTTGAACTTGCCAAGGGACAAGTAAATTAGTAGGGGTGTGACATCCAAGCTCATTGAACAAAATCGGTACTGGGTGAATTATACAGAAATGGATATTTTTCTCAATTAATAAATGAAGTATAAAGAATTGATGGTGTTCTAATGAGCAATGCAGTTCACCTGTAGACAAATGAATCAGTCCGTCGCGGAATAGTTCGACATATACTTGAATCAACCTTCCTGTTCTAGAAAGTTCCAGGGAAAAGGTATAAACGTATTTGACGAATAATCTTGTTTTTATGGCACCCTAATTGGTAATAAATACTACTGTTGGCACATAAGCGAACATAGTTTATCAAACTGTAATAGGCCGTGCCTTTCAAATATTGACAATGCTGACCTTCATGAAATAAATTTGAGAAAGTGTCCTGTGAAAAGTCACAAGATTTTGTGTTTTTTTATAGTAAACTGTCAAAAATTTCTGGCAGGTATTATGTGTTCAGTATATATATATATATATATATATATATATATATATATATATATATATATATATATATATATATATATATATATATATATATATTACGAAAAGAGAAATCACCAATGCAACAGCACAAACACATTGAAAAAAAAGGAGACAGAAGGAGAAAAGGAAGACTGTTTTCCTAAATTAGTGATTAATATAGATCAGCACTTGAACAAGGCCTTAACCCTACTCATCCATACAATCACATAGGTCAAACAGCATAGCCATACACAATCAACTATAAAGAATAATCCATGGACAGGCAGTCATTTCGTCAATAAGTATAAGTCGTCATTTACCAAACAATAAAAACAGTAAAGACAAATAATTCAGAGGCAACAACCCAACACAAGGGCTCGTCAGGAGAATACACTTGCCTATAGGGTTTCGGCACTTTAAATTCTCTACCCAGTCAAGTGTTGTGCCTACCACAGAATATCCGTGGCATCCCCGTGTCAGGTATCACCCCCAAAATACATGCCTTTAAAAAAAAAGAAAACCAGCAAATGTAGAACAACCAAGTAACACCAAAACAAGCTTATCCTGTTGATATATTCCACCTTTTAGCAACAATAGGTAAACTAAATGTGATAAATTTTACCAAATCACATATATTAACACTTTGCAAACAACCTGCATGAACTAAACAATTATAGAATTAATCTTTACCACGTGGCTAAATTTTAAAAAATCCACTCTAATAGAACCACAATTCAAAATAAATGGTGCTGCATCATCTTTTCGCAAACCTCCGAAATTAGCCGAAAATTTCCTTAAGTATTTCCAGATAATTCTTTTGGTATTTATTTAAAAGTTCGTTGTAATGAAAACTAAATTTTTTAAATTGCCAAGTTAATTTATTTGCAGAAAAACCTCTTAATATCAATTTTTGGCTTAAGATTTTACATCTATTTTTAAAATCAATATAATTACTACAAATCCTTGCATAACGAAGTAACTGAGAAAAACTCCGAATATGTGATATTTGAGTGTATATTACTTTCAGGGAATGGGAAACTAATCACTTCAAAATCAAAATCATCCGTTTTATTATACATTTTAAAACTTAATTTATTATTATCAGAAATATTAATATTTAAATCTAAGAAATGATCTTCATGACCAGCGCCATGACTAGGTTCAAGAGTAAGCTCTGATGGGTATATATTTTTAGAAATATAAATGAAATCCTTACGATTTAAAACCAAAATATCATCTAAATATCTTTTATTATTTGACAAAACAAGTTTTAAATTATTTGGATTATTCTTATCCATCATATATTTATATTCTAGTTGACTTAAAAACAAGTCAGCTATAAATGGGCTGGCATTCCCCCCCCCATGGGAATTCTCACGATTTGCTTGTAAAAATCACCACCAAATTTAATATAAGTATTGTATAAAACAAATTCTAATAACTCAAAAATCATATCCAAGCTGTAACATCTCAAGTTAACTGTAGTCTTAAAGCAAAAGCTGTAGTCTTAAAGCTATATTTGTCCATATAGCTTTTTTTATTATAAGTGTCTATTTTTAAGAACCTTTTACTAGATAAGAGGAAAGATTTCTTTTAACAGTTTTTAAATTATCTAACACTGCATTAAGTGATAAATTAATATACATTGTCGCAAAATCGAAAGACTCAATTCTTTTAGCTGAAACCATTGTTAAAGGATCTATCACCTGCAGTGAGTTATTAACACTCCAACATGGATTAAAATTCGAAATTTTTTTAATACCAGAACAATAGGTTTTAAGTTTATTTATAATTTCCTTTAAAATTAAAGAGAGGTCAGTAGCAGCAATGCGGGTTGGACATTTAGCTGCTCCAGCAATAAACCGTGGTTTAGGGGGATTCTTATGAAATTCTACAGTCCAATATAGGAAAGGGAACTTTTTATCATTGTCATTTATTTTAATATTAAAATTTTTAAAAAGTATTTCTTCAGTCTTTTCAATTAAATTCTCATCCTCTAAATTTACCTTTTCGTAAACATTAGTTGTGCATAACTCCCTTTTTAAGATATCACAATACAGCTTCTGACAAATTATGGCAAAATTGTTATTAGCTTTATCCACTGGCACAATTACAAATTCATTCTGTAGATTAGCAATTGCTAGTTTAATTTTAGCATTATAAAATAATGATTTAGTGTTACTATTTTTGAAGTTAGAATATATTTGATTTCGTATTCTACTAATAATTAAATTCTTCCAACTTTGAATACTCTCTTTATTTTTATTCTCTTTCTTACACCACTTATCAATAAATAAATCAAAATCATTTTCCAAGCCATAAAGAACACTCGATGGTTTCAGATGATGAGAAAGACAGAAATTAGCCCCTTTATTCCTTATAATTTGAAGATCACCTTGCTTTATTATTGACAAGTCCCCTGTTATAACATGTTTGTAAGTGGGATTTACAAATGGGCCAAGTTGCTTACAGTTACAAACCGGTTTCCAATTTATATCACTATCTAATCTTTTAAGTATTAAATTATAATTAAAAATAATTTGCCCAATAGTTTTTGAAAATTTATAAGTTAAAACTGGACTATCATTATAATTCAAATTACTAGGAAGGGCCTGTTTCACATCCCGCTGATTTAAAATTTCCGGTAAATTAATATCTTCAATCTGCTTACAAGTAAAATTAATAGGTAAATATAATCTGTTATCCTTATTACCAATCTTATCAAACTTTATCTTTTTTGAAATAAATTTCGTTTTAGTTAGAATGCAAATTGTATCACATATTACTTTAAAATTATATTCAAGAATTGTATTATTCTTAACAATCCAGAAAAGTTTGATTAAATTCCTGTTGGATAAATTTTTTAGATATTTTATTACAGAAATCATACCCCTAGATTCAAGTAGCTGGCATAGATCTATAGAAAGCATATGTAAATCTAATTCATTTTTCCTATTATTTTTCCTATGTCCTCTCGATCGTTTTTTACGTTTAGTAGGACAAGTAAAAGAAGGATGGTCCATAAAACCATCAATACTTTTAACAACAACATGAGACATGTCACCATATTTTGCTACACGATCATTTAGCCCAAAAGGATAAGCTGTACCAAGAGTATAGATCCAGAAATCCTCCTGTTTACGTAGTCTATTATTCTTCTCTTCTTTATTTAAATTTTCTAACTCTAAATTTTCTAAAATTGTGACAGTTATATATCTGATATGGAACATGTACCATTATTACAATGTTGAACTAGATAGTTATTAGTTTTTTCATTATTAACTGTTGTCCTGTGTCCAGAAAATCTTTTATATATATTATTAGTTGTTTCCCCCACATATTGCAGGCATCATTTATTACATTCTAATAGGTAAATTACATCAGTTGTTCTACAATTAACATTACCACGTAACTTGCATGAAAAATTTTTATTATACAATGTACTCTTAACAGAAGTCCGTGGGATAAAAAGATATTGGCAGAGAAAACAACGACTCTTACACTTACTAACTTTCAAAAAATCGTTCCAAGTTCCGACGCTAGCAACTCCGAACAAGCCAAATTGCCCTAAGCTTATTTTCAGGGCCATCAAGTAATAGTAACATAATAACAGTTCAGTAAAGTAATATATGTCAAAGTGATTAATGAACAATGGAAATCTAGCTATCTGTTATATCTCCTTTCTTCAATAATTTCCTCATTCCGTTAATAGTCCCTTCTTGCATAAACGGATAGTTTATACAATTTTTTAGCATTGATGTGGCCCCTGACTTTCATTAATTTTTATTTTTTAACTGAATCTGGGTCTGTTTTTATACCATTTCCTGGGCTATCTTAACTATAAGAGTGCTGCTGCCCCCTTTGTATGATTCTCAGTATGTTCGAAGCACATAGATATGTGGAATGATATAGATTGTTTGTAAACTTTATATTAGAAAATCTAAAGATACAGGCAAACGACTTTATGATAGTTGTTAAGTATGTTGCAGAAGCATGAGCGCTTTGCAAGACGGAGGAAGATTTGTTAAATCTTTTCTTGTCTACGGATTGTTTTGGGTACCTTTCTGCCTGACCCTATTTCAAACAGTAAACTGCACGAAAAATGTGGTTGTATCCCAGTTTCTAGCCCTATAATGAGAGAAAGATTGAGATGGCTAGGACGTGTTTTGTGGATGAAGGATGACAAATTGCCCGACATCATCTTTTTCAGCCGTACGAAATGATGGGGCTGTATCACGTCTTCTAGCTCTATAATGGGAGAGAGATTGAGATGGCTAGGGTACGTTCCGCGGATGAAGGATGACAAATTTCCCGACATCATCCTTTTCAGCTGTACGAAAGGATGTGGCTGTATCACACCTTCTAGCTCTATAATGAGAGAAAGATTGAGATGGCTAGGACATGTTTTGCGGGTGAAGGATGACAAAATTCCCTATATCATCCTCTTCAGCCGTACGAAAGGATGTGGCTGTATCACACCTTCTAGCTCTATAATGAGAGAAAGATTAAGATGAGTTGGACACGTTTTACGGACGAAGGATGACAAATTGCCCGACATCATCCTTTTCAGCCTTACGAAAGGTCGTGGCTGTATCACACCTTTTAGCTCTATAATGAGATAAAGATTGAGAAGGCTAGGACACGTTTTGTGGATGAAGGATGACAAATTGCCCGACATCATCCTTTTCAGCCGTACGAAAGTTTGTGGCTGTATCACACCTTTTAGCTCTATAATGAGAGAAAGATTGAGATGCTAGGACACATTTTGCGGATGGAGGATGACAAATTGCCCGACATCTTCCTTTTCAGCCGTACGAAAGGATATGGCTGTATCCCACCTTTTAGCTCTATAATGAGAGAAAGATTTAGATGGCTTGGGCACGTTTTGTGGACGAAGGATGACAAATTGCCCGACATTATCCTTTTCAGCCGTACGAAAGGTCGTGGCTGTATCACACCTTTTAGCTCTATAATGAGATAAAGATTGAGAAGGCTAGGACACGTTTTGTGGATGAAGGATGACAAATTGCCCGACATCATCCTTTTCAGCCGAACGAAAGGTTGTGGCTGTATCACACCTTTTAGCTCTATAATGAGAGAAAGATTGAGATGCTAGGACACATTTTGCGGATGGAGGATGACAAATTGCCCGACATCTTCCTTTTCAGCCGTACGAAAGGATATGGCTGTATCACACCTTTTAGCTCTATAATGAGAGAAAGATTTAGATGGCTTGGGCACGTTTTGCGGACGAAGGATGACAAATTGCCCGACATCATCCTTTTCAGCCGTACGAAAGGATATGGCTGTATCACACCTTTTAGCTCTATAATGAGAGAAAGATTGAGATGGCTAGGACAAGTTTTGTGGATGAAGGATGACAAATTGCCCGACATCATCCTTTTCAGCCGTACGAAAGGATGTGGCTGTGTCACACCTTCTAGCTCTATAATGAGAGAAAGAATGAGATGACTGGGACACGTTTTGGGGATGAAGGATGACAAATTACCCAACATCATCCTTTTCAGCCATCCATCTAGGATCAAACAAAAGGCAGGTTGCCCCCGAATAGAGAAGGGAAGGTGTCGTCAGAAAGGATTTAAATGAAACCGGAAATTCTTGGCTAGGTTAAAAGAAGGAAGATTTGAATACATGGGAATGGAGGAGGAAAATGTGCACCTGTGATTGCCTCATGCAGCTTGGTGTAGCAGTGAGTGGCTAATAGTAGTAATAGTAAAACGACTTTATTAGGTTTTAAAAAGTATGCATAGTTAAATGGAATAGTTTTATCTTTTACTTCTTTTCTGCAATGCCATATTTATGCTTAATTTGTAACGGATAAAATATTCGAATCATACAAATACAAGATCCTAAAGCTCATCTGTATATGCATTGTAATATTTTGCGTCGTGGCGTATATTTTCTTTATTTTTACTTTCTAGAATGGCGAGTGAATAGTCAAAGAGTTCGTGGTAACGATCTGTAGTAAGAAGCGACCCGTTTTAATAGTAACCAAAACTCAAAAAAATAGAATTTTGATACCAATAGTTACATCAAAAGAGTCACATTAATGCTGATTTTAAATATATAGGTTTTATCAAGTTTAATTTTACCCATCAATAGTTACAAGCCTCAGAGAATTTGCCTTATTTTAGAAAATAGGAGAAATACCCCTTAAAAGTGACAGAATCTTAACAAAAATCACACCATCAGATTCAGCGTATCAGATAGCCCTAGAGTAGAAGTTTCAAGCTCCTATCTACAAACATGTGGAATTTTGCATTCTTTGCCACAAGACAGATCACGGATGCGTGTTAATATGTTTTTTTTTGTTGTTGTTGTTTTTTTCCTTGGGGTTATCTTATCGACCAAGTGGCTCTAGAATGTCACGATAGGGCTCATTCTGATGGAAATTAAAAGTTCTAGTGCCCTTTTTAAGTGACCAAAAAATTGGAGGCCACCTAGGCCTCTTCCCACGCTCATTTTTTCACAAAGTCACCGGATCAAATTTAAAACTTAAAACTAACAGAAACTATTCCGTATATGAAAGGGGCTATTCCCTTCTCAACGCCCCGCTCTTTACGCTAAAGTTTTTTACTGTTTTAAAAAGCGGAATTGAGAGAAAAAGTTAAAATTGCCCCTTTCTTCTACGGAGTAATTTCTGTTCATTTTAAGTTTTAATGTCGCTCCTTACTTTCAGTTAAAAAAAACATTTTTTTTTTATTTAATCTTATTATAGCTCATATTCTTTACACTGTGTTGAACTTAAATTTTTCATTATTCAAGAATGAGGGTCATATCTTTAAAGAGAAATTATCCTATAGATAGATAGATGGATTGGGCTTTCACACGAAAGCCTAATTGAGCCATGGTGACATACACAAAACAAGCGAAAAAATACAGCTACAAAACATAGACTGAAAAGACACTAATACTAATTTTTAAAAAAAACTTCGTCCTACCCGGAAGAAGTTTCTAATATTATTTATACTTAAGTAACACCTACTTTATAAAATTTTCAAAATCCAGTCTCCTCCCCCCCCCGACCTCCCTACCAAATATTTCCAAGCGCAGCTCCCTCAACTTCCTACAATCCCCTAAAAAATTATGCAAAGACTTATCCATCTCTCCACACATAGTGCAACTGTGAGGACCATCCGTCATTCTATTTCTCCCTAAATATTTTCTACGTTCTCCAAGAGACATAAAATTCCCCCTTACTTACATATACGTCCCTTTCTTCCCCAGCACTTGAACTAAGCACTCCCCTGACTTTTTATTTGATAGTGTGGGCGTGCTAGCAATGGTATTTTAATACGTTTCTTTTTTGTTCGTTTTCCGTCTACTCTATTGTCAAACTGATGTTATGTTTTACAAACAAATTCATATCTTGTGATAACATACCAAGAGTACCTGTACAATTTATTTAAACACGGGGTTGGAACTGCAAAAATTTACCATGTATAACAAGGAAGTTAAAAAAGAATCACTAAAAGGGTTTTAAAACAAGTTGTTCCTTTAATACAGGTTATTTTTTAGTATTGCATTTTTAGCCCTTAGTATGCTTTCAGTCCTCCATGAAGAGAGGGGACTGGAACCATTCTGTCCCCTTGGTGATCTTATCACTGTGTTTGATCTTACAACTATTATTTACTAATGTGTTTGGAATCTGCCCCGATTTCAATGTAGAATATTGCAATCGATTGTAATTGATCCCCTTCACTGGCAGCCAATGGAAATCCTTGTCTTACAAAGTGAATGATTTTTGCTGGCTATCAATGACAAAATCCATTGGAATCGATTGCAATAGGCTGTATTGAACGCAAGAGTGGTTTGCAGAGCAACTCTGGAGAGTTGTGAGTTTAGTGTAAGCTCCAGGCGGAAATTTTAATCTAAATTCAACGGTCCTTGTATTTCGGGAGTGGCTCTTATAAAATTGTGACAAAAAGTCAAATTTTAGCGTAAAGAGCGAGGAATGAAGAATGGGTAGCCCCCGTTTTTCGATATCTGGATTATTCGGAACAAATTTTGTCGTTTTAAGTTTTAATGTTACTCCTTACTTTCAGTTAAAGGATCTTTTTTTTATTTAATTTCTGACTGTTTCAAATCATGTCAAGAAATCTCCCTCCCTCTTCGTATAAAATTCCGCCTGGAAAATTCCCCCCGGAAAATTTCTTCCCCATAGGAAAATTATTCCTGCAAAAAATTCGCACAAAAATCTGTCGTATATTTTCCAATAACAAGTTTTATATATAAACAATGGGCAAATTGCGTAACTTACTGCCCTTTCCCCAAGGACTATGGGGGTTCAAATAATCTCTAGGAGAACATGTATTCGACCCTTCAAAGATGCTGAATCAAACTGCTATCTCAGAATTTTGATAGAATGTCTTCAGAGAAAAAAGGGGTATGGGAGCAGGGCTAGTTGTCCTCCAATATTTTTCATCACTTAAAAAGGGTAATAGAACTTCTGATTCCCGCTTTAACATGCCCTCTGTCGATCTTCTAAGACCTTTTATTCGGTACGACCACCCCTGGGAAAAACAAACAAAAATGAAAATAGACACGCATCCGTGATCTTTCTTCTGTTATAAAATACAAAAAGCTTACATTTTCAAACTGTTCGTGGTAACGAACTATAGTAAGGAGCGACCCAGCTCAATAGTAAACGAAACTCTAAAAATCGGAGTTTTATGCTGATTTTAAATATATAAGTTTCATCAAATTTAGTATTTGACATCAAAAGTTACGAGCCTGAGAAAATTTGCCTTATTTTGGAAAATAGGGGAAAACATCCCCTAAAAGCTATAGAATCTTAACGAAAATCACACCATCGCATTTGACGTATCAGAAAACCATAGAGCCAAAATTTCAAGCTCCTATCTACAAAAATGTGCAATTTCGTATTTTTTGCCAGAAGACAATAATCACGGGTGCGTTTTTACCATTTTGTTCCACATAGTCAAAAACCATAATAACTACGTCTTTGGGAATGACTTACTCCCCCACAGTCCCTGGGGGAGGGACTGTAGGTTACAAAATTTGACCAGTGTTTACATACATTAATGGTTATTGGGAAGTGTGCAGACGTTTTCAGGGGGATTCTTTTGGTTTGGGGGGTTGGTTTGGGGGGGGAGGCTATGTGGGAGGATCTTTACTTCGAGGAATATGTCGTGGGGGAAGAGAAATTCAATGAAAAGGGCGCAGGATTTTCTAGCATTACTATAAAAAAACATTGAAAAAATAAGCATGAAAAAGTTTTTTCAATTGAATGTAAGGAGTAGCATTGAAAATTAAAACGAGAAGACATTATTACGCATATGAGCTAAAAATACCCTAGCATAAATGGAGAAATATTTAGGAGGAGATAAATACCTCGCTCTTTATGCCAAAGTATTTTTAGTAGTTTCAACTATTTATTCTACGGCCTTTCTGATTCAGGGGTCATTCTTAAAGAATTGGGACAAAACTTACAATTTAGTGTAAAGAGCGAGGTATGAACGAGGGTACAAACCCCCTCATAGTTGCGTTTCTAAGTAACTGAAAATTGGAGGGCAACTACGCCTCCTTCCCCACGCCTTCTTTCTCAGAATCTTCAGATCAAAATTAAGTAAAAGCCATTTAGCCAAAAAAAGAATTAATATGCAAATTTCATTTTAATAATTTATGTGCGGAGAGCCAAAATCAAACATGCATTTATTCAAAAACTTTCAGAAATTAAATTTAAAAAAAAAAACAGTTTTTTTAACTGAAAGTAAGGAGCGACATTAAAACTTAAAACGAACAGAAATTACTCCGAATATGAAATGGATTGTCCCCTCCGCAATCCCTTGCTCTTTACGCTAAAGTTCGACTCTTTGCCACAATTCTACTTTTTAAAACAATTAAAAGCCTTAGCGTAAAGAGTGAGGCGTTGCGGAGGGGACAACCCATTTTATGTACGGAGTAATTTCTGTTCGTTTTAAGTTTGAATGTCGCTCCTTACTTTCAGTTAAAAAAACTAGTTTTTTTTATTTAATTGTATATAGGAGCTCGCAACCTCCACAATAGGATTCTTTGATTTGCTGAATCTTACGGTGTGATCAAACAGCTCAGGGTAACGAACTGTAAGTAAGAAGCAATTCGACTGAATAGTAACCGAAACTCTAAGAAACAGAGTCTTGACAACAATAGATACATCAAAAGAACCAAATATTAATGCTTATTGGAAATACACAAAATTCGTCAAGTTTAACATTCCCCATCAAAAGTTACGAGCCTGAGAAAATATGCCGAATTTTCGAAAAAGGTGGGAAGTAGCCCAAAAACATCAAGTCATCCTAATGGAAATCACACCATCAGAGTCAGTATATCAGAGAACCTACTGTAGAGTTTTTAAGCTCCTATATACAAAATTGTCGACTTTTGCCTTTTTTGCCAGAAGAATGATCACGTATGTGTGTTTATCTGTGTTTATTTCTTTTTTTTCTTGTTTGTTTACTTTTCCTAGGGGTGATATCATCAAACCAGTGATCCTAGAGGGTCGAGAGAGGCTCACTTGGTTAGAAATCAAAAGTTCTTGCATTCTTTTAAGTGACCAAAAACATTGGAGTGCACCTGACCCCCTCTAACGCCCTTTTCTCCCCAAAGTCACTTGATCAAAATTTTGAGTCAGCTATTTTTAAGCAAATTCGAAAGATCTAGTAACTATATCTTTGAGGAAGTTTCGACTTCCCCCAGTGCCCGGGGAAGGGTTGCAAGTTATGAGTTTTGCCCAATGTGTACATATAGTATTAGTATTGGTTATTGGGAAGTATAAAGATATTCTTCGTGAGGGTTGGGGTGGACGTTGATTTCTCTGGGGGAATTACTTGGGAGTATCTTTACGTTGAGAAATTTTTGTGGGGGAAGGGAATTTTCCAAGGAGGGGGAGCCGTATTTCCCGGCATTGTTTAAAAAACTATTAGAGATTAAACTGAGAAAAGAGGTATTTTCAACTGGAAGTAAGAAGCAACATTAAAACTTAAAAAGAACTAAAATTATTACATCTCTGAGGGGGATGCCCCCTCCTCAATGCCTCGCTTTTACTCAAAATTTTTTTTATAGGAATTCAAAAAAAAACTTATTGTTTTACTAGTTATTCTTAAATAATTGGAACAAGGCATTAAGGAGGGGAAACAATTAACATCCGTAATTGTTTCTGTTTGTTTTCAAGTTTTAACATTGCTCCTTACTTTCAATTGAAAAAATGTGGTTTTTTCAATTTAGTTTTCGTTAAGATCGCTTGATTTCTTGGGTTAGTTTCTCCCTTTTTTAAAAATCATCCAAATTTTCTCTGGGCGTAGCTTTTGATGGATAATATAACCTAATGAATTTTACATGTTTAGAATCAGCCAAACAAAAACCTTTTTTTTATGCATGAATTGAAGTCAAAGTTTCTTTTATTTTAGAGTTTTGGTTACTATTGAGCTGAGCCGCTTCTCACCTATAGTCTATTACCATGAACCGTTTAATACTGAATTTCATGATGTAATTTTCTTCAAGACAGTTTGCCTTCTTGGGAGTGTTTTACCCCTTTTTGGGAAATGGGGTAATTTTTCTCAGTCTCGTAACTTTTACTAGATAGTTTAAAATTTTTAATATTCAGAGCCAAAGAAGTCGATCCTTTCGATGTATAAATTGTGTCAAAAATCTTCTTTTTAGAAATTCGGTTATCATAAGCACGGTCACTCCTTACTTTCAGTTCATTCGTTACCACGAACTGTTACCGAGTAAATATTCGGTAAATATTACCGAGAAAAAAATTACATGACTTTCTAAAAATTACATTACACATTTTTCCTAAAAAAAATATAGCTACCATGACTTAGCAAAGGGCAATCGATTTGCCCTACAAGAGCTCCCTAGTTTATTAAAAAGCTGTCTGTTGTTGTTGTCATATAAATTCTAAATTTTGTGAAAGTTTAAATTGGAATTCCGTTGATTTTGTAGAAAATCAAAATTGGAAAAACGGAACTAATAAATTAATATTCAATTTCCCTAGATGTATATCACTTTGAATTTATTACGATAAAAACAAAATAACTGAAGACCGGTCCAAGTAGATGGGTGCCCGTCATATTTTAAAATGCTGGCCAAAAATTGACTGCTTTAAAAACTTAATGGTTTGTAACTTGAATAGTTGAATTCCTTCCCTGCATGTTAAAGTACTCTGAAAGACAAGTATACAGCAAAGCGTAGCCTATAAAAAGGATAAAACATTGGCAAATTTACATGGCGTAGGTGACGTTTCTTCTCAACACTAGCACAAGTTGCTACCATTGACAGTTTTTCATACTCTTTGATTTCAACTTTCTTCTCAAGCGCTGATTAAAAAAATAATTTTAAAAATTCAAGGTTCAATTATACAGGCGAAATTGAGCACATAAGAAGTGGATATTCGTTTTATATTTTGCGGAAGTTGTCTTTCCGATAAATTGCCTATCTTTATTTTAGAGATAGATTTTTTTTTATGTTTAAGATTGATGTCAAAAATAAAATTATTGTCTTCCTTTTAAAAATCATTGCCAATTTAATTTCATTCTAGACTTTATAGAAACATCTATTGGAGCGTTGACAATTAGAGGTAGGGGAAAAGGGGGAGCATGTACCCCCTAGATCATTTACCCCCCCCCCCCCAGTATGTTTTCAAAATACCTTATTTTGGTTGAAAATGCCTGTTTTTGGTATTTTCACTTAAAATAAGAAAATCCTCTCTAGATATGAAGAAAACAGTCCCCCCCACTGATTTATTGAAAAGTATGGGCTACTGATCTATGCAAAGATCAGTGACGCCAAGAACCTATTGTAATGAATCATTGACAAAAATTGTTTTTCACAAAACCAAAACAGGTGTTAAATAGTCTGTCTTTTTCTTAAGATGGCTGCAGAAATTCTATCAAGTAAAGGAATTTTCTCTTCGAGGCAATTTTTAAAGTTCTTATTTTAATTTTGAAATTAGCTTTATAATTAACACATTCTTTTCTAAAAGTATGTCCGAGATCACAATAGATTTCAATACAAATTTTAGTTAGTGGAAGGGTAGGCTGTTAAATATATTTAACCTAATAGTAATCTTCTATTTTTAAATTTAATTTAATTATATCACATATACCCATCTGTTTTAGCCGACCCTGCGAAAAATTAGAGAATACGATCTGTTGTAATGTACCTTTTCCCTAATTCGTATTCTATCAACCTCTCCAAGTCATGTCATCATTAGTTAAATATTCCACAAAAAGTGAATAAATATTAAGCTGAATATTTCTCTCTCTTAAAATAATTGCAGAAATTGTGTCAAGTAAATGAGTATTCTCTTTGGAATAATTTGTATCGTATTTATTTAGCTTGTAATTCATTATATCAATATCACCTTCTTCTCTAGTACGATCAGTAACACAGATTTTTAGCCTAAGGCCGTATCCGGGATTTTTGTTCTGGGAGAGGGGGTATTTTTTCGAGGAGGGGGGATACAAACAACTTGAAAACTCATTAAATATTTGTTTATTATCATTTTTTTACGTATTTACGAGTCGTATTTACGAGTCGGAAGAAATTAACATCCCCCCTGGATATAGTCTTGCAGTTCAACCTAACTATTCTCCTATCAAGTGTCTTTCAATTATTTCCAATTCTTTTCCTATCAAGTGATTATATTATCGCAGTCTTATTTTTAAAATGAAATTGATCATATCATTATTGCATTCCCCACGAAGATCAACTTAGATATCAACTTCAAATTAGAACTTGTAGAAGGCTATATTGTTGTAGGTCCTTCATTTAATTCCTTACCAATTAACCTGTCCTGGTCCTGTCATTGTTATTGACTTCTTTTTTTTGGTAATTTAAATAAAAAAACAAGTTTTTTGAAATGAAACTAAGGAGCGACATTAAAACTTAAAACGAACAGAAATTACTCCGTATATGAAAGGGGCTTTTCCTCCTCGACACCCCGCTCCTTACGCTAAAGTTTTTTATTGTTTTAAAAAGTAGAGTTGCGAGAAACAATCAAAATGCTTAACGATGACTTACTCCCCCAGGGACTGTGGGGGGTAAGTCATCCCCAAAGACATAGTTATTATGGTTTTCGACTATGCGGAACAAAATGGTTATCTCAAAATTTTTATCCGTTGACTTTGGGAAAAAATGAGCGTGGGAGGGGGCCTAGGTGCCCTCCAATTTTTTTGGTCACTTAAAAAGGGCACTAGAACTTTTCATTTCCGTTAGAATGAGCCCTCTTGCAACACTCTAGGACCACTTGGTCGATACGATGCCTCCTGGGGAAAAAAAAACAAACAAATAAACACGCACCCGTGATTTGTCTTCTGGCAAAAAATACGAAATTCCACATTTTTGTAGATTGGACCTTGAAATTTTTCTATAGGGTTCTCTGATACGCTGAATGCGATGGTGTAATTTTCGTTAAGATCCTATGACTTTTAGGGGGTGTTACCCCCTATTTTCCAAAATAAGGCAAATTTTCTCAGGCTCGTAACTTTGATGACAAAGACTAAATTTGATGAAACTTATATATTTAAAATCAGCATAAAAATCCGATTCTTTTGATATATCTTTTAGCATCGAAATTCCGTTTTTTAGAGTTTCGTTTACTATTGAGCCGGGTCGCTCCTTACTACAGTTCGTTACCACGAACTGTTTGATGAATGAAGCCAAACACTGACAAAACTGATGATAAAACGATTTTGAGAAATTAATATTGTAACAGTCAAAACAGCACATGTATGGATCCGTGGATCATGTGCAGGTTTGGTCATAGCAGAAATATATATAACGAATATTCTTTATATATATTTCTGTAGTGGGTTTGGTAAAGTAATGTTCAACCCTTTTCAGAGTGCAGTGCAGGGTTGCCGACGTCTAAAAAGAGTACAAATGAAGGGCAAAAAAGTGATTTTTGCTTAAGAAGAGTGCAAATCCAAAAATTTCCCCTCTGAGATAAAAATGGCATCTAAACTAATAAAAAGTATATTTTGCACGAAAAGTGGGATAGATGGCAGCCGTGATCCTTGGGTTAATTATAATTTTGACAAAGTTGCCAACTACGTACGTTTCAAACAGATGGAAACCGACACCAAAAAAGAGTAATTTTCATTTTTTCGCATCCCCTCTAAGGTAAAAAAGGGTGCATTTCACACAAAAGATGGGCAAGTTGGCAAACCCGTTGTAGTGGTACTGTATTCAGAAAAGCACATACGTTGGGTAAATGAGGCGGGGCTTTTCGCCGGGGCCTCTCTTAAAAGAAAAGCACGTGTATAAAAATTTCTCCAATTTCTTATTGTTTCACCAGAGTAATTCGAAGGGTGGGTCTGTATAATTTTTTTTTACTCAATATTCTCCCGTCTATTTAACGGCTTCAGATTTCGTACAGAAAACCAATCAGGTGGAATTAACCTTTCGTTTTTTGGCTAGCCAAAAAGTTCTGATTTGAAGTTTCCAGCAAACCAGGTTTTCAAAAGATGGTTTTATTTGACCCTCCAGAAACAAATAATTTGTTAATGGGCTTACAAAATCCCGTCACAAAAAAACTATCGATATAAAGCACATAGTCAGCACACTTAACAATAGGACAATATTTTTTCGTTTTCTCTTATATTTTCATAAGAAAATTTAAGACGGTTTTTCATAATTTCTCGTCTTTTCATGTGTATAAAATAAAACCAGTCGTTATTAAGTTCTGCGAAGCTTTTCGTGAATACTATACAAATTTTTACCAAAGTTTAATTATATGCTATAAAAAGTCTATTATCTCTCAGTGATGCGGCAGTGTTCTGGTAATAGACTCAGCTCAGGGGGTGCCAAATCAATTATTTTAAAGTGTCATTTTTGAAGAATTACTTTACCAGCCCGGAACTTAATTAAAACGATATTTTACATTTTGAAATGTAATTTGAAATACTCATTACGCTAAAATGGATTTTAATAATTACATGATTTGTGATATATTCTCAGTGCCAATGAGTATTTGGTGCGGACAAGTAGCACTCTTTACGTCAACTTTCCCTGAGTTTGAAGGTATCTTCCATTAACAGACTAGCTAGTCATTTTAATGACTAGTACCTAATTATTAGGTAGGCAGTACCTTTTAGTTCTGCTTAAGCTAGTACCTTTCTTCAGTTGTTACTTGCGCTGCATCAAGTACTTCATAGTGCAGTGGTGCCAATTCATAAAATTTCTTGTTGGGGGGATTTTCCATGGGGGGATTTTGCATGGGGAGTTAAGTTTCCCGGAGTGAACTTTTCATTAGAAATTTCGCAGTGGGAGAATTTTCCAGTTTTCCTATGCGAAATTATTTTTATTTGTCTTACTTTCTCTTTGCCGACTCAATTTTATGTGTAGAGGTGTTGAGGTAATTGTCCGAGTTAAATTTTCACAGGTACTGAATTGTCTAGTGGATCTATCAGTTTGGGGAGGGGAATTTCTCTGTGGAGGTTCAGCTGGATTTCTGGACATTATTTAAAAAAAGATCGACAAAAAGAAAGTTTTTTCAACTGAAAGTAAGGAACAACATTAAAATTTAAAACAATCAGAAATTATTACGTGTATGAGGGGCTGTCTCCTCCTCAAACCTCGCTCAAGTACTAAAAAACCTTGATGGATTCCAGTAGATTATACTCTGACGATTTTTGATACAGAAAGTGTAGGTGAGCAAAGTTTAAGTTGAATTGTACAATAGTTAAGGTCCTAAGGGCCTTCAAGTCTATAGTGTCTTTTTGAGGTACCACTACTATGGTACGTTCTAACCAATTTATATTAGGGGTAAAGTTTTAAAAGAAAATGCTTAGGTGAATTACCCCCTTGATCTCAATTTCCTCGACCCTCAAGCCCGAAAAATCCAAAAAAATTAATACTACTTCCATATATTTTGAAAGATACCCTTTATTTATCTTTATTTCAAATAAATATTCGTTGCCAGCCACCTTGATTTTGACAAATAAATTTTGCTTTTCCCTTGATTTCTTTTTTTTTTAATAGGGGCACCTGGGTGGTATTTTGACCAGTCATAGAGGGAGATGAAAAAGCAACATAACTAAATTTCTTGAACCAGTTTCCTATTGCATAAATTTAAACTATTTTAAAGTTTTAGTATAATTTTAGAGAGAAACGAGACTTCACCATGCATAATACGTTTCGTCTATACTCTCTTTGGTTTAAGGAAAACAATTGAAAAACTCCGAATGCTACGACAATTTTTAATTATAGGTATCACGTTTCTTATAATTCATTAGTATTACTTACTACCATGTAAATTTAACCCTAATTAAGCTTATTTTGTTTTTCCTCTTTTTAACAAAAGGTCTAAATGAATAAAAACTTTTATTGCCCCAAAAACTAACCTCCTACTTCCGACACACAAGAATTTAGGCCTCAATGCCGGTTTCCATAAACAGGCAGTTTTACTTCGAAACTAAAAATTCTAAAAACTCATTATGTCGTATTAAAGAGCTAATTTTCCAGTAATAGACTGAATTAAAAAGAAAAAAAAATCATTTTCTTATTATAGAAAAAGTATAATGTTGTCTATTCAAAGGAAAATAATGCTTCTCCTGTCGTTTTCCTCCAGATTTATGATGAGATGAGAGGGTTAAATCCGAGCTCATCTCTATGGAGAGCATTTTGAAAGCTGGATATATGCCCAGTGTAAAGCAATAAACTTACTTCTGTCTCCTCAGATCTTTAATTTATGTCTGTCAATTCATTTCCTGGGTTTAGAAAGTTTTTTCTTTGTTAAAGAAAAACGTCTCTTCGAGAGTTAATTGATTTCCTTAATTCTTTATAACTTGTCAAACTTTCGTCTCTGCTTTTTTTTACTGTTTTTGCATTTAAACTGAGATTCACATATTCTAAATTATACAAATATTAGCTCAATTTCATTTTTTCAACGATCAGTTGATCGGCTAACGACATCAGTTCTATAAAATTCTTTTCGTCAGGATTTCCTAAAACTTGTTAAATCTGTATTTTGAAGGCTGCGAATCATAAATGGTGATTCGAAAGGCGTCATTTTACACAGAACAGATTTTTTTAAAAAGCGCAAAAATTGAAAACTGTATTTCCTCCTTTTCATCTGATATATTGGTAGTTTGTAAGGGACAGTTCGTAAGCCCCGAAGGCTAAGTTGAAAAAATTGAACCTGAAGTCCCAATATCCGGTTTTTGTAAGTCAGAAAGGGTCATAAGTACATTTTAGAAAATGTTGGAAACATCCAAGAATCTTAAAAAAAAATTAGCTACTACTACCATTAACTAGTACTATCTTAACGCACTATAAGACACCAAAAATTGCACTTTTTGGTGCAATTTCTGAACTAGAAAGGCTGGTAAGCTTGAAATGGGTATCCTCGTAATCTACACTAAAAACATCCTAAACTGGAGGCTTATGACCTCACCTCTATATGTAGACCTCCTCTCCCTCATATACACCTTTCGTACACTCACACATCATTATTTACTCCTCAGAAATTGTCTGTTGACTAGCAGAACTAGCACCATAGAAAGGCTCAATTAAACATCGTAGAAAGATTCAAGTAAAGCTCCTTTTCTTATCAACTTCCTTTTTGCAGATTCTTCTTAATAACGCCATCGTTGGGGGCCATAGGCCTTTTTCTGTACGATTTTTGAAGTTGAAAAGCTGGGACGGACAAAAAGGGTACCATTATAAACTTAATGGTTGAAAACCTTGTACCATTACTACTTTTACTACCGCTAACATCTTAGTGTAGAACCAAGTCACATGAGGCCAACACAGCTACACACGCTCCTCCTCCATCCCAATCTGTTCAGAGCCTTCATCTTTACACCCTCCAAGGAAGTTTTTATTTCTCTTAAATCTTTCCCTACGATATGCTCCAATCCCAACAGGGGGACGACTTACTTTTCGTTTAGCCCTATAGAGCTAGCTGAAAAGACCAATCTTTGGCGATTTGTCATCCTTCATTCGCAGAACATGCCCTAGCCATGTATTATAAAAGACCAATCTTTGGCGATTTGTCATCCTTCATTCGCAGAACGTGCCCTAGCCATCTCAATATTTCTCTCAGTGTAGCCCTTGAAAGCAGGACTGAACCACACTTTTCGCAAGTCGACTGTTTGAGGATTTTTTCCTGTCCAACGTCCCGCTCTTTACGCTAATGTTCGACTCTTTCTCTTAATTCTACTTTATAATACAGTAAAAACTTTAGCGTAAAGAGCAGGGCGTTGGAGAGGGAACAGCCCCTTTCATACACGGATTAATTTCTGTTCGTTTTAAGTTTTAATATCGCTCCTTATTTTCAGTTAAAAAATTTTTTTTTCATTTAATTTCTTCTTGAGTTTAACGTTTTTGAATTAATCCATGTTTTGATTTTGGCTCTCTGCAAATGAATAATTAAAACGAAATTTGCATATTGATTTTTTTTTTTTTTTTTTTTTTGGTTAATTTGCTTTCTCCTAGTTTTGATCGGGATTTTAAGAAAAAAGGGTGGGGGAGGAGGCCTAGTGGTCCTCCAATTTCTCGGTTACTTGAAAAGGCAACTAGAACTTAAATTTTTAACGAACATTTTTATTAGTAAAAATATACGTAACTTACGAATTAAATTATGTAACGAACTTCTATATTCGTATATTTTTAATATGTATATGAGAGGGTTTTCCCCCTCGTTAATACTTCGCTCTTTACACCAAAGCTTAAATTTTGTCCCAATTCTTTAAGAATGACCTCTGAATCACAAAGGCCATAGAATAAATAGTTGAAATTACTAAAAATACTTTAGTATAGAGAGCGAGGTATTTAGGAGGAGATGAACCCCTCGTATGCGTAATAATCTCTGTTCGTTTCAAGTTTTAATGCTGCTCCTTACTTCCAGCTGAAAAACTTTTTCATATTTTTTTATTTTTTTAAATAATGCTAAAAAATTCTGAGCCCTCTTCATGGAATTCCTCCTCCCTCATGACAATTCCTCCAAGGAAAGAACCTCCCACTCAAACCCTCCCCTCAACCCCTCCCCCTCCCTCAACCAAAAAAAATTCCCCTGGAAACGTATGTACACTTCCCAATACCCATTACTGTATGTAAACACAGGTCAAAGTTTGTAACTTGCAGTCCCTCCCCCGGGGACTGTGGGGGAGCAAGTCATCCCCAAAGACATATTTATTATGTTTATCGACTATGCTGTACAAAATGGACAACTGAAAATTTTGATGAGTTGACCTTGGGTAAAAAATGAACGTGGGAGGGGCCTAGGTGCCCTCCAATTTTTTTGGTCGCTTAAAAATGGCACTAGAACTTCTAATTTCCGTTAGAATGAGCCGTTTCATAACATTCTAGGACCACTTGGTCGATACACTCGCCTCTTGGAAAAAACAAAACAAATAAACACACACCCGTGATAGGTCTTCTGGCAAAAAATACGAAGTTCCGCATTTTCGTAGATTGGACCTTGAAACTTTTACAGCAGGGCTTCTCTTATACGCTGAATACGATGGTGTGATTTTCTTTAAGATTCTTTTTAAAACTGTTTGAAAAGAGCAGTAGATATTAATACCAGTCTTTCTTGAAACTTTCTACGATCCTCAATACCATATGACGAAAACAGGGCTAAAAAAAAAAAGCAAGGAGGTATTGCTCTTATTTAAGGCTATGCTATTTTGTAGACTGTGGTAAGCTTTTCTAGTTATATTATAAACAAATTTCATCCTGATTATTTAGTTTTTGAAGTACAATATTACTCGTCATGTCATGTTCTGTCCATGAGTTCGAAACTTTCAATCCACGGACAAATTGGTCACTTTTTGGTTAATAGTCTTTGCTTAAAGGAAATTTCCCATCTTCGTTAGGTATGCCGAATCGAATCAAGAAATTTAACCTTTCTCAGTAATAGGTTGTGCAGTCCCGGTTGGTTCAAACTTGAACTTCCCAAATATTTGGTTGTCATTTCGTCTTTTTTTTTTGGAATATTTTACTTTTATCTCTAATTCAAGTTTTACTTTCATCTCTAAATCAAGTTAGGTAAGGTTACTTTTTCTAATTGTAGAATTTTGATATTGCGTCATTTAATGCTAAGCTTAATTTCTTATAAAAATTAGAAATAAAATTATTTTATCAAAACGATTTTCATTAGCGAAATGTTTCAATATTGCATTTAAATTGAGTGACATAAGTCGTCAAAAACGAAATAACTTGGAAAATTATTACTAGGACATTCAATAAAAAGTACTCTAATAAAATGCGTCCACATTTTAATGTCCATCGTAAGGACGTCAGCTGTGAAGTAAAACCAAGACAGTATAGGCATCAACAAATAGAATAATATTCAATAAAGAAATCCATGGACAAAAATAACATTTAAAAGGACTTCACAAACGGAAATAGAAATTTATAACTTTAGATGATTTGTTCGTAAAATTAAAGCGAAGTTTTGATATATGACCTTGCTTTAGAACATCAGGAACAACAAATGACCTTATAAATGTGAAACCAAACAAAAAAAAAGTTTTTTAACTGAAAGTAAGGAGTGACATTAAAACTTAAACGAACGAAAATTATTACGTATATGAAGGAGACTGTCTCCTCCTCAACACCTCACTCTTTACGCTAAAGTTCTTAGGACTTTTGAAAAAAGCTTCTTATTGTTCCAATTAAACGGCCCTCGTGTTTTGGGAGTCGTTTTTAAGAAATTAGGACAAAATTTTAACTCTAGCGTAAAGAGCAAGGTTTTGAGGAGGAGGCAACCCCCTTCACATACGTAATAATTTCTGTTTGTATTAAGTTTTAATGTTTCGCCTTACTTTCAGTTGAAAAAAAAAACGGAAAAGAGAAAGCAAGAAACATAAAAAGAATTATGTATAAGAATTCCCGTAAATTCCCCAAGTGTATAATTTCCTCTGACAAGCTCACCCCCAGGAAACTCCCCTCCACATGGAAAGTTCCCCTGTGAAAAACCCCCAGCAGAAAATTCGTTTTCCCAACCTAAAATGTATGCATGCTTCCCAATAACTAATACTATGTGTAAAAAATGGGCAATTTTTACAACTTAAAGACCTTTTCCTGAGGCTGTGAGGCTATCTCAAAACAACTTAAAGACCTTTCCCTGAGGCCAAAATGGCTATCTCAAAACTTTAATCGGACGATTTTGGGAAAAAGGGGTAGGGGAGGGGGCCTTGTTGCCCTCCAATCTCTTTGGTCATTTGAAAAGAGCACTAGAACTCTTAAATTCTGTTTGAATGAGGCCTCTCATGATTTTCTACGACCGCTGGGTCGGTACGATCACTCCTGGAAAAAACCCAACAAAACAAATAAAAACACATCCGTAATCTTGCATCTGGCAAAAAATGCAAAGTTCCACATTTTTCAGATAGAAGCTTCAAACCTCTACAGCAGGGTTCTTTGACAATCTGATGGTGTGATTTTCATTAAATTTCTATGACTTTTAGGGGGTGCCTTTTTTTCGAAAATAAGGCATATTTTCTCAGGCTCGCAGCCTTTGATGAGTAAATTTAAACTTAATGGAATCTATATATTTGAAATCAGCATAAAAATTCAATTCTTTTGATACATCTGTTGATATCAAAATTCCGTTTTTTAGAGTTTCGGTTACTATTGAGCCGAGTCGCTCCTTCCTTACAGTTCGTTACCACGAACAGTTTGATTTAATTAGGGGTGTAGCTCCATAATTCTTATTGAGGAGGGGAGAACAAGAGTGATCCACATCCAGAGAGTCAAGGGTCATAAGCTAGCAATATTTATAGAATTATTATGGTAATTTTAATTTCGTATAGTTATGTTTGAGAAATCACATCCTTTAATCAATTTTTTGGATATCTTGGTGCCAGTCATTCTCTTTCAAGTACAACAAGAAGTATTTTTTTTTTTTTTTTTTATAAAAAAACAGTTTTTATAGCTTAAAGTAAGGAGCAATGTCAGAAGTTGAAAAAAACAAAATTATTATATATAATATGCGGGTTTCTCCCTCCTAATACCTCGCTCTTTAGGCTAAAGCTTTTTTTGATTTTTTTTTAAGAAGGTTTATTATTTTAATGAAGCGATCGTTGTGTTTCAGGAGTCGTTCTCAAAGAATTGGGAAAAAAATCAACCCCCCACGTATGCGTAATAATTTCGTTCGTTTTAAGCTTTGATGTTCTTCCTTACTATCAGTTGAAAAAAACTAGTTTTTTATTTAATTTCTGATCGTCTTTAAATAACGCCGGGAAATCTGGCTCTCACTCCATGGAAAATTCCTCCATTGAAAGTTCTTCCTATGTAAAATGTTCCCCTCCAGGAAAGTCCCCCCCAGACAATTCCATTCAAGCTGAAAATTCCCCCCGGATTATTTTTACGTACAATTCTGGGCGAAACATTTTTCTTAGCGTACTACCGTTTGAAAAGGACTTTAATTTTGTCTGTTTATAAAAATATGCCAGAAATCACTTTCTCCGTAGAAAAGTTTTCCTGCTAATACCCTTCTCCACACCCAACCCCTAGTAAAAAGTTGCTCCCGCGGATAATTCCCTCGGGAAAATTTATCTCATGGAAACCTCGCCCATAGAGAATTTATCCCGTGGAGAATGCCCCCCCCCCAACTGAATGATACTCTAAACAATTCCAACCCGGTAAACAAATTTCTCGGATAATTCGCAGTAACGTCTCCACATCTAGAGTTGAGTTGGCAAAGAGAAAAAAAATAAATAAAAATAATTTCGTACTGAAATTCTGGAAGATTCCCTCAGTATAAAATTTCCCCTGAAAAGTGTCCCAGAAAATCCCCTCCCCTTGAAAAAATTTCCGATGAAAATCCCACCGGAGAAAATTCATCCCCACTCCCTAAAAAATTGTCTGTTTACTTCCCAATAAAACGTATTAAGCGTAAACAATGACAAAATTTCATGACTGAGACCTTTCCCCAGAAAATCGGGGGGGGGGGGGGATAATTTTATCCCCAAAGGAATAGCAACTTGACTTTTCATATATGCTGAACAAAAAGGCTATCTCAAATTTTGATCAGACTTCGAGAAAAAAAGAAGGTTGCCCACCAATATTTTTGGTCACTCAGAAAGAGAACTATGACTTTTAATTTGTGTTTGAATGAGCCATTTCCTGTTATTCTAAGACTATGAGTTTGATGCGATCAACCTAGGGAACAAGTGACAATGAGAATCCATATATAGAAGCCTGCCGCGCATCGAGTACCCAGTTGTGGGGACTATATATATATATATATATATATATACTAGCTGTTGGGGTGGCGCTTCGCGCCACCCCAACACCTAGTTGGTGGGGGCAATTCGCGCCCCCCCCCAAGCCCCCCCGCGCGCGTAAGTCGTTACGCGCCATAATAGTTACGCGCCATTGTAGTTGTGTCCCTATGTCCCACCTGTGAATATAGATATATATATATATATATATATATATATATATATATATATATATATATATATATATATATATATATATATATATATATATATGGTTTTAACTACGTAAAACTTGCGAATATACAACATTCTTTGCTGTCCCATTGTCTTTGCATATAAATAGATTGTCAGGTTTACCGACTCTTGAACATGCAACATATAATGGTCCATGGGAAAACAATCTGTATTCAGATCTATACCTCATGATTCTAATGATTGCCCTTGAGCTTTGTTGATGGTGATTGCTAATCGACCATTCCCTGTCCCGGTGTCCCGGTCGTCATTTACATCCCCCTGTTTCCCCCGGTGTCCCCGTTGTAGTTGTGTCCCTGTGTCCCGGTCGTCATTTATATTCCCTGTGTCCCGGTCGTCATTTGTATCCCGGTGTCCCGGTCTGTATATACATTCGTTTTTTAGTTTTGTTTTTCTCCTTTATTTTTTTCCTTTTTTTTCTTTTTTAGCTTATTTAGATTTTTAGATTTTTTAGTTTTTTTATTAGTTTTTAGTTTTTTTTTTCTTTTTAGTTTTTTTGTCCCGGTCGTCATTTATATCCCCCTGTTTCCCCCGGTGTCCCCGTTGTAGTTGTGTCCCTGTGTCCCGGTCGTCATTTATATTCCCTGTGTCCCGGTCGTCATTTGTATCCCGGTGTACCGGTCTGTATATACATTCGTTTTTTAGTTTTGTTTTTCTCCTTTATTTTTTTCCTTTTTTTCTTTTTTAGTTTATTTAGATTTTTAGATTTTTTAGTTTTTTTATTAGTTTTTAGTTTTTTTTTCTTTTTAGTTTTTTTGTAGTTTTTACCTTCTTTTTAGTTTTGTTAATTTTTTTTTTTACTTATGTCCTGGTCGTCATTTATACTCCCTGTGTCCCGGTGCTTTGTTGATTGCTAATCGAACATTCCTTTTGTCCTGGTCGCTTTCTCTTTGAGTGTCGTCATTTATTTTTTTCTTTTTTAGTTCTTTTAGTTTTTACCTTTTTTAGTTTTTTTTAGTTTTTTAGATGAAAATTTATTTTAGTTTTTTCCTTTTTTTCTTTTTAGTTTTTTATTGGTTTTTACCTTTATGTTAGCTTATTTTTCAGTTTTTTCCTTTTTTTTAGTTTTTTTTTATTTTTTATTTTTTTTAGTTTTTTACCTTTTTTTAGTTTTTTTAGTTTTTTTTAGTTTTTTTAGTTTTTTAGCTTTTTTACTTTTTTTATTAGTTTTTAGTTTTTTTGTAGTTTTTGCCTTTTTTTAGTTTTTTCAGTTTTTTTTTTAGTTTTTTATTGGTTTTTACCTTTATTTTACCTTATTTTTCAGTTTTTTCCTTTTTTTTTAGTTTTTTTTAGTTTTTAGTTTTTTTAGTTTTTTACCTTTTTTAGTTTTTTTAGTTTTTTTTAGTTTTTTAGCTTTTTTATTTTTTTTATTAGTTTTTAGTTTTTTTTGTAGTTTTTGCCTTTTTTTTAGTTTTTTTAGTTTTTTAGCTTTTTTATTAGTTTTTAGTTTTTTTTGTAGTTTTTGCCTTTTTTTTAGTTTTTTTAGTTTTTTAGCTTTTTTATTTTTTTTATTAGTTTTTAGTTTTTTTTGTAGTTTTTGCCTTTTTTTAGTTTTTTCAGTTTTGACGTCACCTGACCCAGTTTTTTCAGGTGACGTCACCTGATCCACGATCCACAGATCCACAGACAACTTATTTTTATATATATAGATAGTTTTTTTTTATACTTATGTCCTGGTCGTCATTTATACTCCCTGTGTCCCGGTGCTTTGTTGATTGCTAATCGAACATTCCTTTTGTCCTGGTCGCTTTCTCTTTGAGTTTCGTCATTTATTTTTTCTTTTTTAGTTCTTTTAGTTTTTACCTTTTTTAGTTTTTTTTAGTTTTTTAGATGAAAATTTTTTTTAGTTTTTTCCTTTTTTTCTTTTTAGTTTTTTATTGGTTTTTACCTTTATTTAACTTATTTTTCAGTTTTTTCCTTTGTTTTAGTTTTTTTTTTTTTTTTTTTTATAGTTTTTTACCTTTTTTTAGTTTTTTTAGTTTTTTTAGTTTTTTAGCTTTTTTACTTTTTTTATTAGTTTTTAGTTTTTTTTTTGTAGTTTTTGCCTTTTTTTACTTTTTTCAGGTTTTTTTTTTAGTTTTTTATTGGTTTTTACCTTTATTTTAGCTTATTTTTCAGTTTTTTCCTTTTTTTTAGTTTTTTTTAGTTTTTAGTTTTTTTAGTTTTTTACCTTTTTTTAGTTTTTTTAGTTTTTTTAGTTTTTTAGCTTTTTTATTTTTTTTATTAGTTTTTAGTTTTTTTTGTAGTTTTTGCCTTTTTTTAGTTTTTTTAGTTTTTTAGCTTTTTTATTAGTTTTTAGTTTTTTTTGTTGTTTTTGCCTTTTTTTAGTTTTTTTAGTTTTTTAGCTTTTTTATTTTTTTTTATTAGTTTTTAGTTTTTTTTGTAGTTTTTGCCTTTTTTTAGTTTTTTCAGTTTTGACGTCACCTGATCCAGTTTTTTCAGGTGACGTCACCTGATCCATCCACAGACAGACAGACAACTTATTTTTATATATATAGATATATATATATATATATATATATATATATATATATATGTATATATATATATATATATATATATATATATATATATATATATATATATACATATATATATATATATATATATATATATATATATATATATATATATATATATATATATATATATATATATATATATATATATATATATATATATATATATATATATATATATATATTTGATCTGGAACTGATAATAGGGTTCTGGGTTCCGCTAAATATGATGGTGTGGATTTTGTATATATGTATATATGTATATATATATATATATATATATATATATATATATATATATATATATATATATATATATATATATATATATATATATATATATATATATATATATATATATATATATACATATATATATATATATATATATATATATATATATATATATATATATATATATATATATATATTTATATATATATTTGATCTGGAACTGATAATAGGGTTCTGGGTTCCGCTAAATATGATGGTGTGGATTTTAATTAGGTTTTTTGACTCTAAAGGGATGCTTTCCTCTTTTTTCGAAAATCAGGCAAATTTGATTAATGACGTTGCTTTTAAGGGGTAACACTAAAATTAATAAATCTTATCTATTTGGGAAGAGCATAATGAGCTGTTGTTTTTTATGTATTTATTGGTATCAAGACTTGGTTCCTTAGAGTTTCGGAGCCGCGTCGCTTCTTACTGAAAAACTGTTTTAAATTAATACCTGTCTTTTTCAGGAATACTAGCATTTGTTGATGCTTCAACAATTGGAGAGTTTCGATATTACGCCATTTCGTGGCAGTACTCTGGTGGCTGCAAGCTTGCGGGATTTTTTGGAGTTTTATCATCTGAGCTAAGCGTATTTACCCTAGCAGTAATAACAATGGAACGCAATTATGCCATAACTCATGCAATGCACTTAAATAAGCGACTATCCCTCCGTCATGCCTCGTATATAATGACCGCTGGTTGGAGTTTTGCATTTGCAGTGGCATTGATGCCTCTTTTCGGTATTAGTGACTACCGGAAATTTGCAGTTTGTCTCCCGTTTGAAGTGGGAGATGGTGTATCATTAGGATACGTTATATTTTTAATGGCGACCAATGGCACGGCTGTTTCAATATTGCTTGCATGTTATTTAAAAATGTACTGTGCTATACGTGGCTCTCATGCCTGGAACTCGAATGATACTCGAATAGCGAAGCGGATGGCTTTGTTAGTGTTTACAGACTTTCTGTGTTGGGCTCCTGTTGCCTTTTTCTCCTTGACCTCAGCCTTCGGGTATCATTTAATCGGCCTCGAAGAGGCTAAGGTTTTAACTGTGTTTATATTACCTGTAAATAGTTGTATAAATCCATTCCTTTACGCAATTCTTACAAAACAATTCAAAAAGGATTGTGTACTCATTTGTAAAGCAATAGAAGAATCTCGAGTGACACGGGGAATTGGTCGCTGTCGACATAGCTCTAATTTTAGCAACCAAAAGACCCCTGCAAATACAAATAGTACTGATAGATCGCGTGATGGAAGTTCATGTCAATGTAGTTCTCGAAGTGACAATTTCCGGGACCATAGACATAAACGACCTCACCAAAGACTTCTTCGTGCTTTCATGCGTTGCTACGATGTAAGAGATGCTAGTGATGTTAGCAGCTCAAGTCAAGACTATCCTTACAAGGCAGCTCCTATACAAAAGAAACAAAAGAAAAAGGATCATAAAAGAGCTGAATCTGTGTCTAGTGATAATTTTAGCAGTTCTAGGTCAGATAGTGTTAAGCAACAAGGCTGCGTTCCTTTGTCTTTTGGAAGACGAAGAAACTCTTGGACGGTGACAAGGAAACCATCACAAGATTCAAGTTTATCAAATTCGAGGAATGATTCTTCAACATCTGGAATGACAAACTCTACATCAGCTGGGAGTAACTGGAGGTCAAGGTATTACCTTTCTGTTTACCATTAACGGGTTAGTTGGCTAGTATAAGTCAGAGTGGGGCTATTTTACCTAGTCAAGGAAAGGATAATCCATCTAATTCATCCCTATTTTGACTAGCAACTTATTATCGTCAAAATGTGTGATAAATTATGAATAGGATAGAGATTAATAATGTTACTGTTTCTATTAATAAAGACTATTTCTAATAGCAAGCCATTTGAAGCTGGTACCCTGGGAATCCCAGCTCTTTCATTCGATCCTGCTTAGACCTTCTGCTCTGAGATTCCCTGACGAAAGTGCTTTCAATTTTGTGGACATTTAGTTTCATCTTTGGGTAATCTAAAATGCTCTGCTTTTCTATTTCCATTTTGTAGCCTTTTAAGCCACTTTCCATAACAAACTTTGACTTTACCATGTCGTGTAAAGCATTTCGTTCCTTTTTGCATAACTTTAATACAGCTTTTGATTTTTCCCCATTACCTCCTTTATTGAGTTCTAAACACACGCTGATATCGCTAACTCCCGAATTTAAAGTTTCAACGAAGCTTTCACTCGATTAATTTTGTTGGATTAATGTGCAGCCTAAAGTCGAAAAAGGTTTTGGAGAAGAAATGTAAGAGTGACTTTAAAACTTTGGTTTAACATAAATATCAAACGTATGACGGGCAACAGCCACCTTCTTTCTAAGATGAAGCTTAACATTTTTAGAACAAGGTTTATACATAAAGAATGCTTAAAGTTTAGTATAAAAAACAGAAGCTTTATTTGGCGGTTCTTTTCTCATATATTTAATACTTTTTGTTCTTTTAGAGCTTTAACAACGCTCTCAACTTTCTTAAAAACTGTTGTTTTATTATTTTATGTCAATATCACATTCAGGCTCATCCTATCTACAAAAGGGTTAGGTTGTGTTCACTTTAACCTTTGTGAAATTTGTGTATATCAGTGTCCTGAGAATGACGATCACTCATAAGAAATAAAGCGCCATTTAAAGGAGTTTCTTAGGGGAAAGGGGTCCAAAATGAAAAAGTTCAAGGTCATATTGTTTAGATTTATGAGGGGGGAATACGTCTGTGAAATATTGTTCTTAGGGAAGGAAGCTTATTTTAAAGTTTCCTTTGACCGAGTTGTGCACTAGTAGTATTTGTTGTCTGACTAGTAGTATTTGTTGTCTGAATAATGGCAGCCCTATAGCCACTACTCTTTTTTCCTTATTGGTTTAATATCATGTAGAAGGTTTAACGGCGATTCCTAAGGAATTCTTGAGGATCAATGAATTCTTGCGCAATCGATTTCTCTGGCTTTATTTGTAGGTTATTCCATAAGGCACCTGGAGGATCAACGAACTCAGAGTACGGGTTATAGACAAGTTGAGTAACAATTTCCACGCTTCATTTGTATGCAATAGGTACAGAGAGTTTTATGAATCCTCTCTGCGATGGATTCTACCGTGTTTTTACTCATCCATGCAACGAATTCAGACGGTTGTTACAACTCCTCCCTAGCCATAGCTAAAAAACCCGGGTGTGTAACTAATGGAGTCAATCAACTATTACTTGCGCGATTGTGTAACAACTTTCTTTGACCTTGAGTGGGTATAAAAATTTTGATAGAGAGTTAGTATTGAAGTTCCATAGAGACATTTGACTAGTTTACATTGGTTCTAGTTTTGTTTGAAAAAATTCTTTGTTATAAAAATGAGTGGTTTTACACTATTGCAACTTCAGAAATCCAGCAAACAATTTCAATTCAACAATTATGTTCGGGCTCTAACAAATTCTTAGAAAAGCTAATTGACTGTGTCAAGGGAATTTCTGTCTCTGTATCGCTGTTTGATTAATTTTATTTATAAATTTCAACTTTTCTGAGGTAGAAATAGACAATGTGTATATACGTCCCGTAGTCTAGGATAGACACCTGTCCCTCTGTCTAAAATTTTCGCTTTTTGTACTTATGTATCTAGCAAACAATAAAAAAAAAACAATTCAGCATTTATTTTTGGGCTCTAAAAAATTGTCAGAAAAACTCATTGATTGTGTCAAATGAATTTCTCTCTCTGTATCGTCTATTTCTGTTATTTTTGTGTAATTATCATCCCTCCACCTATTAGTGCTCAATTGCCGACTATTTGTCATTCCAATGAAAGTGGCAAAGTATACTGATGACGATCGCTTTATATTTGATCGAGATATCAAGACTTCTGTACCTGTTTTTTTTTTCACCGTCTAAATAAATGGATTTATCCCCATTTGAAAATTTATTTGTTCGTCGTAGAACAGCAGTGTGGCCTAAGAAGAGAATATCTAATTTAAGGGGTTGCGTCAAATATACGTCGTATATATGGGGAAATGAGACCAACCTTGGGAAAAACTATAAACTCAATCATCAAGTCTTTGAATGAACTTTTTCAGTGAAATCTCTCTGGAAATTATCTAGTGAATAATTTGGAAGTTCAATATTTTGTGAATGACCCCAAAAGTTTTTTTTTGTGTATAACTATGCTAGTTTCAGTTGTATTATTTTAGTAATTCTACTGATGACAATCGCTGTATATGTGATCGAAATATCAAAACTTTTGTACTGTTTTTTCTCTGCCTAAGTGTTATGTCTATGTCTGCCTAAGATTTATCCTCATTTGAAAATTTATTTGTTCGTCATAGAACAGCAGTGTTGTCTAAGAAAAGAATACCTAATTTAAGGTGTAACGTCGAAAATACATCATATTATTTTAAATACGCATGCATATTAGACTACAGATTTTGTTAATATTACAGACACAGACACAAACACACACACATACTGACATACAAGAGAGAGAGAGAGAAGATTAATTAAGTTTTTCCTTAGGAGTCCAAAAGAAGAGCTGGTTCATTTCCGAGGACTTGGGAGGGTCTCGATCATATTTAACAGTTTGTCCTTGACCTTGCTGCCTATATTCCCAGGAGACTCTATGTCATCTTCTCCAACATCTTCTCCAACAACATTCACAGAACCCATTGTTGATGAAACTTTGTTGGGCACGGCAATAGACTGGATTGTGGCATTCCCGGACGGGAAAGTATACTTGAAAAGGTCATCGTCCATTCCCCACCCAGATAGTGCTATTCCAATGTCCCTACTACCTGCCCAAGTCCTTGGTCTTTTTTTAGATGAATCTGCATTGGCCTAGCATATATAAATATAGTTTTAATAGACATTTATGTTCTATAATTGTCTATGCAGATGAAAGAAAAATGAACAAAAATGGTTCGGAAAAACACCGATGATGAGTTCCAAACAAAGTGTCATTACAAATATTTTTTTTCTAAAAAATCACGACTAGAATATGTATATAATTTCCATTTCATATTTTGAAAATATCACAAGTGAATTTCCCTTGTTATAGGTATATGTAATATCATTTTAAGACATGAAAAAAAGTGGAAAAAATTTCCTAGCTCCAAAAACAAGTTGAAAATATTTCTAAGTTCAAAAGAAAACTAAGTAAAAAAAAATCAATACAAATATTATTTCTTTAATAGAAAATATCACAGTTAACATATATAATGTCAGAAGTGAATTCCTTTTGTTATAAGTACATTTAATGTCTTTTTAAACCATTAAGAAAAGTTAACAAGTTGGAAGAATTTGTAAGTTAAAAAAAAATTAAGTAAAAATATCACTACAAACATTACTTCACTTCATTCGAAATTTCATTTCGTATTTTGAAAATACCAAGTGATGTAAGTATATTTAATTTGTTTCTAAGACAAAACAAGCTATAAGAATTCAAAAAAGCTGATCCTCTTTAAAATTTCATCCTCTCTTAAATTATGAACCCCCTTAAAGTTTGACCCCCCCCCCCTTCTCGGAGTGGTAAGAGGTCTAGTCATATTCATTATGAAAACGCTTGTATCCATTTCTTGAATGTTCACAAAAACATTTAGGAGGGTGGACCTGTCGTATTCATAGTGGGTGTTCTACCACTAGTCAATCCACTTTCAAGTACAGCCGGAGAAGTCAGTGAAAGGGAGGTATTTCCAATCAAGCCTGTTAGTTATTCATTTGCAATTAGTGTAAGAATGGTTTTAGTGTCTGTTTTGTTGTTTTATATGGATATTTGAATATTATGATGATTTGATCTTGTATACTATTGGAATTAGTTGATCATACAGAGGTGAGTGAAAAGTAGACTTTCATATGTATTTTATTTGACGAGAAAACTAAAAAATTTTATCACGGGGAAATGGTTAACGTTTAATGCTAGAGAGAGCTTATCCCCTATGAGTTACTAGGTTGAATTTGATTTATAGTGTCGAAATAAAGATAGAGGCACGGATAAGGGAGAGGGGATGATTTTTTTTAAGTGAAAGATGATCTATGTCTTATATTCAACAACAGTTCAGTAACTAAAGGGCTTGTAAATGTGTTTCAATAAAACAAAACTGTATGAAAAACTGTTCCCCTCCACTAAGCATACGACAAGAAATACTTAGACTACTAACCTGTTCTAATGGTACATATAGTTTATATTGAAGGTTCTTTTAGTAGAACTAATAGTTTTTTGTCAATCCCTATTCAAATAATAATATTAAACGTATCTGTTTTCCAACTTTAATATCTACAATCAAGGCCTGAGAAAGTTGTAGGCTACATAATGCCGCAAGTAACAGTTCATTGTCTCCAATAGTTATGCAGCCGGTGTGTTTTCTATGGCTAAGGGGAATTCAGAAGGTTGTAAAACCGTCTGAATTCATTGCCAGGAGGAGTCATAAAACCTGTAAAATTCATTGTGAGGAGTAGTCATGAAACTCTCAGTATCTATTGCACGCAAATGAAGCGTGGAATTGTTATGCAACTTAGCCACAACCTTTAATCTGAGCTCATTAATCTTCCAGGTGCCTTGGGAAATAACCTAAAAGTAGCTCAAGGCTATAGAAATCAATTGCGCAAAGGTTCATTATCCTCAAGAGTGCCTTAGGGTTAAATCATTGCTCAGCTAATATTCAATGCAATAGAAATCGATTGTGCAAGAATTCATTGATCCTCAAGAGTGCCTTAGGGTTAAACTATTGCACAAATAAAATTCAAGGTCATAGAAATCGATCGGGCAAAAGTTAATTGATCCTCAGGAGTGCCTTAGGGAATCGCCGTTAAACCTTCTTAATGATATTAAACCAATAAAGAAGAGAAGAGCAGTGGCCATAGAGCCGTCCTTATCCAGCGACCCAAAGTACTTTCATTTGAGGCTGTATTATTTTATGTAAAGCATTACATTGTCATGCTATTTCTTTTAGAAAAATGGGTCAACAGATTTTTTTTTTCGGTGTAGGGAGGGGCTTGCATAAAGTATTAAAACGTATCAGACCAATTTTTGGCTCCATTTTGTATAGACTTCTTATATTTTCTAGGAAAAATGAGCTGAGATGCGGCATAATGGGAGCTAAAACTGGGAGTTGATATAAGTTAGTTTAAACTGATTGGCTGTTTAAGGATCTCCTCTTAATAGCGATTGTTGTTTCCGGCACAAAATGGCAGAATTGCGCACTTTTTCTGAATCGCATGTATTCTTGTTAAGAAGCCTCTAGAGTTAAAGCTTCAAGCTTTTGCTCGAATGAGCCCTTTGCTGCTACTTTAAAGCCTCTGGTTTGGTACAGTCGTTTTGGAGGAACACACAAACCCACAACAAATTATCAGGTCTATCTCTTGCTATCGACAATGCAATATTACTTATTCTTTCCAAAACAAAATGTAACCGTATTGTTCACCTGCTTCTAGACCACTCCTTTTCTTAGTCTGAAGCTGATAACCTTTAGACTCTGAAGATTTTTTTTCGGGAGCTGGGGGGGGGGGGGGATGAAAACACGATGGAATAGTATTTTAGCCCACTGGTTTTTCGTTTGACTCCTTACCAGTGTTTTTCTTAATTAATTGTCTTCATTTGAAATTAATTAATTGTGTTAATTAATTAATGAATTAATTAATTGTCTTCCTATGATTTGAAAGCTATGGCATCAGTAACAGTTTCTTTGTTTGAAAATAAGGTCTTCAGTTACTAAATACGTTGTATTTTTTTATCGCATGTTTCGTTGGAAATTCTTATACTTTTTTTAATAAATATTTTTAAATATTTTAGGTCATCAGTTTCGAGTGACGTTGGGAGTAGTTTAAAGGATAAAAACTATTCAAAGGAAATAAATATTGTCAAAGACAAAACTGTATCAAAAGAAAGAGGACGACTAGACTCAGAGTCAGATATAGTAAAATATGGTAGAGTTCCAAGGTCTGAATTAGTAAAAAGAAGCTCTGTAAGACAGTTGCCTACATCACCGCTGGCAGCTGGCACTGTTCAATGTGTTGTTTCAGGTCAGTGTTTTAAATTCAATTCTTCTCTTTTCCACTTGATGAAGGACTTCTCATGATAAGAATCTGAGGAAATATTTAAAATTTAGCAGGACTTGAATTTTGTCAGAGCAAATATGTTTTTAAATGACAGTAGTTTATGCTCATCAATTTGAAATTTGAAATATTTAAGGAGAATAATGAATGCTTTGAATGGCAAGGTTCTTCTTCAGCACTTTACTTCTACTACCTTTCTACTTTACGATCAAGATACTGTCATCTACAATTGGCTTTGTACGAATCTGACAAAAAAATGGTCACCAGCTAATAGCTTAGTTTTTATTTCTTTCTTTATAGCAAATTTCCGTATTTTTGGAAAAAATAAATTCAATATAACTTAAATGCAGTACCTGAATTTTAAAACTGGGTATTATAAACAATATGAACATACGTTACATGCTTAAAGCGTAAAGTTCATAATTCTATTATATTGTTTGTGCAATTTGATAATACTGAAATTTGCCAAAAAAGCTAATTGTTTTAAAATTAGAAGCGGAATTTCTTGTGCTTATCTTGTATATGATTTTATTTTTTAAGAGACACACTTCTGAAGTTAATTTTATTTGCTGACTGTAGAAAAAGTAAGGGTTTACCTTGCTTGATTCATCGTGAGTGACTCCCTCCTGGACTCATTAAAACAAACTCGTGTCGCAAAATGATAAAAAAATCAATATTGCTCTGACAGTGAATTTTGGTGTTTCTACCTTTTCAAAAGCTGCGATAGAATTTCTAATACACGAATGTCAAGGTTAGTCAACCATCGTCATTCCCAAGATCTAACGGCTCTTTATATAAATATCCTGTCTCTATATATCCCCTTATGGCTCTTTATATATAAGACCTATTTGCAGGAGTATATTTGATTCATTGGAATTACGAGGGCCCAGCCACGATAAAAAAAAAATACTTTTCAGTTTCAACAAAAAGCATAGGCTACCCGAAACAATTCTCAGCACTACATTTAAAAACAAAGCCAGATTGTTAAGTTACTTGCTGGAATATTTATAGATTTTTGTATTGAAATATTGCCACAAAAGAATGATTCTTACAAAAATCTTGAGTACCAAGGATAGTAGAAATTAAATCTCCTCACTTGAATGGGTTAAGTGGAAACCTAAACATACTTATATATATATATATATATATATATATATATATATATATATATATATATATATATATATATATATATATATATATATATATATATATTAATAAACTCATAATAATCAAGACCTCAATTTATGATAGGAAAGACCTCCATATGCAGCTCTACAGTTTTTAGTGTTTGCAAGTGCCAAATTGACAAAAACAGATAAATGGTTGAAAAATCAGCTAATAAAATGTTGCACAAAATAGCTTAAGAATGTGTGTTTGTCTTGGGAAATCAACAACTTGTTAATTTTAGAACTTTTATAGACGAAAAGTGTTGTCAAGTTTACCCGTTAATCTTACCTATATATTTTCATTGTTCAACGTGGCAATACTGACGAAAAAGGCACTGCTGTAAAAATTTCATAATTTTGAAACAACCCAAAGGAAAATTGTATAAAATCCCAGTTTTCAGGTAAAAATGAACTAAAATTTGTCCTTGGAACGGGGGATCAAAAGAAGACAATATTTTAATGTCCTTCTTCCGGGTTACAATGGTAGTTAGAAACCTAGTTACTTTAAAAACCGACTCTTGGGCACAATTATTAATATATTCAATACACTCGTTGGTATGATGAACAAATGCATTTTTGCTTCTTTGTCTTCATAGTTATGGGTTAGCTCCTAATCTGTTTATTCAAGCTCGGTGGCTTAGCTTATAATTTTGTTTTACTTATGTTTTTACTGTTGTTTTTAAGTGGGTGCATATTATGTGGTGTTTGGGTTCTATATATATTTGGATTCTTATGATGAAGATGGCCCAAGGTGTAGGTTTACTTGCCCCCTTTGTATGGGGATGGCCAGGAACACTTTCCGAGTAATTCCAAAGTTTGGAGAATTTAAGGGATAAGTTTCTTTTGGGGGGGGGGCAGGATTCACCACAGCTCCCAGGTATCTTGGAAGCCTCTATTAGGGAGCTAATTATTGCAGTGGGAAGTTTTATAGAGAATGGTTTATATTCACGAAGTTATAATGTCAAAGTTTTGAATGCTGTTGTTTGATTTGTTCAATTTTTATATTTTTTCTGTCTTTTTTTGTGTATATGCCCACATGCTTTTAAAAAAAATGTATATGTCCATGTATTACCTTATAATTTTAAAGAGGTAGACCAGAAACAAAGGTGGACTGGGAGCGAAAAGTCAAGTGGGCATTGGAGTTAGGCGGCCTTACCTATGACCCTTTTTATAGAGGGAATTTTTGTGTGTGTGTTTAATTAGAAAGAGCCTTGAAAAATGATAGGAAACTGCGCTCTGCGTCATTCACGCTGAAACTTTCGCCACCAGGTAAATCAGTACTACCCGCTAGATAATAAGTAGGTTTACAATATGAAGAAGACAGATACAGCTAATCATTTTTTTGTGCCAGATCTCCCTAATGCTCGTTTGGACTCATTTGCTCAGAGTCTACATCTCCCTGTTGCTCAGTTTTCACACAAAGGTCCTCGTATTTTCAGCTGTATATAATTTTTAGCTTTCTCCCTGCATCATGAAAATTTGGGCCAAAGAATATTCACGGTTTTTGCCCTTTTTTAAAAGGATGTCACAAACCAATGGGAGTGCTTTCTGCTTTCAATCAGAACACTACACAACCAAATAACTGGACTAAAAGAGGAAAAACCTACTGCACTGACTAAAGCAATGTTAAAATCTTCGAATTTCTTTTCATGTCTTCTAAAACATCTTCAAACAGTACTAAATCAAGCAGCTCTTGCTGACATGACATCAATATGAATGCTTCCAAGAGATAATCTGAAATTGTAGTACTTAACCTTTTCTTAGTGAGCTTCAGTTCGCTGAAGGATCTTTCACCGCTGACTTGAGAAAACCATAGCGTTAGCAGATATTCCAAGGCCAGGAAGCTGAAGTGTAAGCTAATGAGCACGTAATAACAGTGTAAGCTAATGAGGCCTTAATAACAGTCGATACGTAGAAATTATGCAGATGTATTGCAAACTGCAGAAACTTGAATCTCGCACATCAGCCCCTCCAAATTTACCTTCAAGTTCAAGTCCATCCTCATATTTTACACCAGGTCTATCCTGGCCATTTTTACGACTGGTGCTAACAATTTCGTTGAAAACTGAGGTAAAACTTTTCAGCTCTGACCTTGGCCACCTCTGCAACGTTTCCAAGGGCCGACTCTGGCATTTCACCTCGAAGCACAAGGCTGAACGTGGTAGGCTGCAAGAAATATACGACAGAAATAACCCGTTTTTGTCTGAAAATTTTTCTTTCAGGCTGTTAGTTATTTGGTCAATTACCAATCTGAACACTTCGACTCGAAATCACTGTGATCTTCAGGTTGAGAGTATTTTGCCGTTTCTTCCGGAATGTACTTTTTCTTGGCAACACGACAAGCTGATAGCTTTGAACTAATATCAAGGTTCAATAAAGTGGTCTCTGGAAGGTCCTGGATCTTTGACACGAACTAGGAAGTGTTTCCTTTGACGCTTTCGAAGGAAATGCTCTCTATATCCTTTCTTGCTTTATTAACCATGTTCCAGGCCGTCAAAAAGTCCAATCCTTTGGTCTGGAGATACCTTAAAATAATGACTTCAAATGTAAAAAGAAACAAAAGAGTGGTTAAGATCGTTTTGTGCTCCTTAAGCCTACTCAGCTGTGAGTCGGCTTCAGATGAAGTTTTTAAGTCGAACTTTACTGCTGTTTTCCACTGAGGACAATGTTTGCACTGTACCTACGTAGAGGTAACCATCAACGATAAACATAAAAAACAAACGACTTCTCTTTTACCCACTAGCAAGTTTCACCGATTTTCTGTAACCTTTTCAACTTCGACCTTCCTTCTTCTGTGTTCTCTCATTATTGTCGTCACTGGCCCGCTCGCTTGTGTGACTCAGAAAAGAAACATGAAATTCTTTTCACGATGGCAAAGAGATTCCTCGCCTCCGTTGCAGTGCACAAATCAACAACACAAAGGTTTGGAACGTGATTGTAGCACCGGACATAATTTTAATCCTGAATGTGTTTTTTAATGCGAGAAAGAAGTCCGTCAAATTTACCCCTCATGTCAGAAGCTCCTTCAAATGATTCCCCAGCTACATTTTCGTACTTTAGTCCATGCTCTTCGATCTGGGCCTGTAGAATTTCGTTTATATCCTTGGCGCTAGAATCTTTTGCAGTTACGACAGCAAAGAGCCGTTTGTGAGTTTCTTCGTCTTTTACATGTCTTACTACGATAGAAGCCTGGTCCACAACCTCAGCATCCTGAGCATGCTCTGCATTTTTCAGCGATTTCGCTCACTTTAGCTCTCCGCATGGGTTTCAAAATGCTCCTTGTCACTTTCTGGACCTTCGTCTTGAAAAAAAAACGACGAGTGAGCCACTACCCTTAGCTGCGTCTCCAGATTTTCGGCTCGTATCCATCTTTGAGTTTGATTTCCTTTTTCTTCTATACTCTATTGCTTTTTCCAGATGTTTCTTAAGGGGGACGTCATATTTTGAGAGCAAAAGTTTGACCTCAAGGAAGTTTTGGCTGTTTATTCCCAGCTTTGTTAGAAGCTCGAGCCTCTTCTGGTCATCGTGTGCTCGTAATAATAATCCTAGTCTCCCTAACAGCTTCACGACCTCAAAAATATGATTTAGTATTTAATGTTTTGTAGGATCTGCTCTTTCCGTTTACTAGCCAAAAGGCTGTTCATGTGCAACGCAATGTCTCGGTAGTTTTTATCTTGAGTGTATGCTTGAATCGCAGGGATAAGACCTGTCGACTTTTCATGTGGCTGGAGTTTCTCGTGGGCATGCTTAAAATTGATGAACCCAGAAACAAATTGAAATTTTTCGTCAAAAATCCAATGCATATGCTGCAAAGAATTGATTGTAATGGCATTTCTCTATTTTCGAGAGTAACCCAGGCTCACGAGACGGAACCAGTGGTAGGTTTCTGAGGTGGTGTCGGTTGGAACGGTTGTGACCTCATGAAATTTAATTTCTGAGCTGATGTCAAATTTGGCGGTAAAGATTAGGAAATAGACACGCTTAGTGGGAAAAGTGTTTCACCATCAGCTAGTAATGGCTCCTCAGGTAATGGCTCCACTGATGTGGATTGCTCCACAGTATTTGAAGATGTTGGCTCACCCTCTGTTGAAACTGGGCTTTCTTCGACGGGGTTAACAAAAATGGAATATAAGAATAAGAATACCCAGGCACACTTGCAGCCAATGAAGGGTGAAGTTCTCAAGACTTCCGGAAAATGTCGCAAGCATTGAAGCCAGGACGCTGAATCTTGGTTCAAATTCACTTTTCGACAATCCGCCAACGGCGCCAACAAAAGCTAGGTTTTATCAAGATTCAATGATTGAATGGGATTTTTCACAATCCAAGGACTGAAAAAAAAACGTGATCCAATTATTAGTCTCTGATTTTATGAAAGTGAGACCTGGAAAAATGGCCAAAGAAAAAAAAAGCTGCCTTTTTAGGCATCGTGCGGCCAGTCCTAATCTCCTGAGACTGGTAAAAAAAATGCCTTTAAAACACAAAAGTTAAATCGAGGCAACAATAACTTATAAAGTTGACTCAACAGGCCTTAAATGGGTGGGACTCTGTCCGAGCTGTGGTCGCCTGAACACCTAATTTGATCAATAATCGTGCAAATAGAAATGGTTTGACGGACGCAGCCTCAATAGACTAACAGGTTTCATAATATCAAGATCTGCGCCCAAGTAATCAACAGAGACAGTCATGTGAAAGAATACTCAGAATCTAAGACCAACTTAGAAAACAACTTGGAATCCTAGCCCACATGTTGAAAAAAAGTAATAAAAGTTTTGCTGACCTTAGTTCTCCGTATAATTGATAACTTTCTCTGTTTTGGGTCTTTTCCAGGATAGAGAAGTTCTTTTTTTCACTTCAGTCTCAGTTTTCTCGCACCTTCTATAGCTTTTCATCAGTTACCTCGTCCATCTTCTCACAAGTTTAAAACTGATGGAGGCCATAGCCAAAACGTTACACTTTTCTAAGCTAAAATCCATTTGAAGATATAACCCGTAAGGGGCTTTCAAAAAATCTTTTATTTTAGGAAAATATCCTGTCCAGAGAACAATATCTCCAAAAGACAGATGCAGTGGCAGAACTCTGCCTAAGCCAAAGCCGAAATTAACAAGGCAAATAGCATTTCATGACGAGTCTTCCACTTCGAAATCGGTTTCGTTTGATATAAGTACACCAATAATAAAGGAACCTTGCCCTGTACATCGCGGTATTCCCCTTACAAGTGATTCAGAAGATGATGATGTTTTTGAGAAACCTGCTTACATTGCCGATAAAGGTAAGTGGAAGTTTTACAGTTTTCTAACAGTCTATGATTATACTAAGTATATTCCATTACTGCTGGTCCACAAGGGCACAAAAGATACCATTTTAAAAGATATAGGTGCTCCCCCCCCCCTCTTCTCACCATAAGGGTGAAAATTTTAAAAATCTGTTTTCAAAGATAAATTAACCATTTTATTTTGGAGAGTTGTCTGTATTCCTTCTCATGGGACATAATTATTGGCTTATATTTTCTACTTTACCTCATTGCTCCATTTATCGTTACACATTGTCACTGTCTGTACCTTTCACGCCATCTGTTTTCAGTTTTCTTGATCAAATATTATCTAAATGAACAAAAAAATAAGTTTCTTTATCTCAAAGTAAGGAACGATATTAAAACTTGAAACGAATAGAAATTGTACCGTATATAGAAGGGGTTGTCTCCTCCTCTTAACACTAAAGTTTGACCCTTTCTCACAACTCTACTTTTAAAAATAATAAAACCATTAGCGCAGAGAGCAAGGCGTTGAGAAGGAAACAACCCCTTTCATATACGGAATAATTTATGTTCTTTCTAAGTTTTAATATCACTCCTTACTTTGAGCTAGAAAAAAAAACACTTATTTTTCTTGTTTAATTTCTGAATATTTTTCAACTAATGGAAGTTCGAATTTGGCTCACCGTACATGAAAAATTTAAACAAAATTTTCATATTTTAATTTTGGCTGATTTTTCCCGTATATGAAGGGTTGCCCCGTAGCACTTTTAAAAACACTTCATATTCTAATTAAACGGCCCCCGTGTTTCAGTAGACGCTCTTAAAGATTGGGACAAACAGTCAAACTTTTCCTTGTTGAGGAATGTATTGAAGAGGGGACAACCCTCCATATATAGAATAATTTCTGTTCGTTTTTATGGCACTTGTTTAAATAGTGCTGGTGAATCTGACGTAAAATATCCCGTAGAAATTTCATCGATTGCAATGTGCAAACCCCCCCCCCCCCCGTCAAATTCCCACCAGACATTTCCATCTTTGCTGAGAATCCCCCTTCCCTGTAAAATTGTTTGTGGACGATTCATCCTGAAAAATTATCCTTGGCATTCTTTTATTTGAATAAGACTTTAACCTTTAATCGGTTTCACGATACCTCAAGAAATGCCCCTTTCCGTAGAAATTATTTTCCAAAATCAAAATGTGCGGAAAAAATCCCCTGAATAATTCCCCTGGAACATCTCTACATGAAAAACTTGGCAAGGAGAATGGTAAAGAGGATAAAAAGGTAAAGGACATGGCAATAGACTCTTAAAGTCTAAACTGGCGATGCTAATCTCCGTCTCAAGGCCCTTCGGCCAGGAAGTTGCAATGGGGGGATGGGAGCCAGCCATCCTGTGCTTTCGCAAACCCTTCTTACCTTCCAATATTTCCCCAGGTACCCATTTAGAGCTTGGTCGACTCTCGCCGGGCTTACAGAGTCACGTCACTGACCCCTGTCCTAAACCAGATAAATGGATACACAAGGATTCAAACAAGGATTCCCCCCCAGTGTAATATTTCCCCTGGAATATTCACTTTAACCCCCAGAAATTTCCCTTTTCGAGGAAGATTCTTCCCATAGAAATCTAACAAGCACAATCCCCCCTCCCAAAAAAAAATGTCTGTATACTTCCCACTAACACATTCTACACATAAACAATGGTTGAATTTAGTAACTTACAGACCTCTCCTCACAAAATTTGGTAGGAGTATCATTTTACACCTAGAGAAATAATTATTTGACGTTTCAACTATATTGAACAAAACGGCTATCTCAAAAATTTAATCAGAAGATTTCGGGGAAAGATGGGCGTGGGAAGGGCTCCAGTTAACCTCCATTGTTTTTGGTCACTTAAAAAGGGCATTAGAACTTTTAATTTCCGTTCGAATGCACCCTCTCCCGATCTTCTAGGACCATTATTTCGATACAATCTTCCCAGGGAACAAACAAAAACAAACAAATAAACACGTATTTGAGATCAGTCTTTTAACAATGATAGCAAAATTCCACATTTTTGTGGATAGGAGCTAGAAACTTCAACAGTAGGGTTCTCGGTACGCTGAATTTGATGGTGTGATTTTTGTTAAGATTACTTTAATTTTAAGGAGCGTTCCTCCCCTTTTTCAAAAATCCGGCGAATTTTCTTAGGCGTAACTTTTAATGGGTTACGTTAAACTTGATGAAATTCATATATTTGGAATCAGCAAAAGAAGCCGATTCTTTTAATGTATCTATTGATATTAATTTTTTTTGTAGTTTTGGCTACTATTTAGTTGAGTCGCTCCTTACTTACAGGTCGTAAAGTGGCACAGTAGAGTGGTCTTTACAGGTAAATATAACGATTGTAACTAAAAATGACACTAATACTTCACAATCTTGGTCAAGCACTTCATCTTACGGCATTTTACGATTGCTGATTCAATACGATAATCTCTGGAAAAAAACAACAACAAATAAGTGCTCATATGTGATGACCATTCCATAGAATAATATGCTATTTTGCTGAAAAGCCCCCGTTTCAAATTTCTTTAACACATTGAATTCTATAATACAAAATTTGTCAAAATTCCATCCTTTCTAAACTCCTGAAAAAAACAACTTGTGTATTCATATGTTTTGATCCCTCCATAAGAAAATGGAGTGTCGTTGATTGAACCCCGTTTCAAATTGTTTCAACCCGTTGAATTTTATGATACAAAATTTGTCAAAATCCTATCCTTTCTAAACCCCAGAAAAAAACAACAACTTATGTGTTCATATGTGACGATCCCTCCATTAAAAAAAAATATGGAGTTTCGTTGATTGAACTCTGTTTCAAATTTTTTTAACCGTTGAATTTTATGATACAAATTTGTCAAAATCTCATGCTTTCTAAACCCCAGAAAAAAAAACTTATGTGTTTATATTTGATGATCCCTCTATAAAAAAAAATATGGAGTTTCGTTTATTGAACCCCGTTTCAAATTCCTTCAACCCGTTGAATTTTATTATTCGAAATTTGCCAAAATACTATTCTTTGTAAGCCCCTGGAAATAACTCCTAGAAAAAAAAACAAATAAGTATCTATATGTAATTATCCTTCCGTAGAAGAATATTAAATTCTGTCGATTGACCCCCGTTTCACATTTCTCTAACTTTTGAATTGTATAATATAAGATTTGTGAAATTCCCACCATTTCTAAGCCCTTTGACATAGACCCTGGAGAAAAAAATAAATTAAGTTTTCGTATATTATAATCCTTAAAAATTTAAATTTTTTTTAACTGGACCTTAAGAACCCAGTGTCAAATTTATATCACCTGCAGAATTTTATGAGATAGAGTTTACCAAGATTGCATCTCTTTTTGGGTGTGTTTTTTTTTTCTTTTGGGACAAAATTATAAAATTGACAAGGTTTTTGAAAACCAAGCAATAATCGATTCAATTTTTTGACAGGATTTAAGACATCTTCACTAAGTCTTCCTTCTATCTCTGGCAAAGCCAAAATACGCATTTAAGATATGCAGCTCTTGTAAATCAGTCTAATTAAGACACTAATTTCAACAAGGTCGCGGGCAGAAAACTTCCCGGGGGGAGCCTGCTTCTGCAGGGAATATTTTTCAGGATATTTTTTTGTAGGAATAAAGTCTTTTTAAATACTTATAGGAGAAAACTCTCAAAAAAAGAGCAATTAAATTGTACGCAAATTAAAAAAAAATTAATTACAGGGTTTCCTGGCAAAGGGAAGAATTTTTTTAATAAAAAATATATTTAATTATTATGTATTTAATTTTAAAAGAAAATCCAACTCAAACTAAAATTACAGAAAGATTTTTACCTCCCATGTTAAACATTTGGTGTTTGATCGAAGTTACTAAATTTGTGATTTCGGCGGTTTTTATTTTAACACATATAAAAAATATTTGGTTAATATTTTGATCTAATCAAATCTTTACACCGACAATTATTTTTTTATAATCCCAAAATAATTATAAAACCTGTTTCGGGTTTGCATTCTAGAGTGCTACACTTGACACTGTTGTTGTAGGGTATCAAAAATAGAGTAAAATGTTCTATCCTACAATCAGAAACTTATTTCTCAAATGTATACTTGCTGGCTGCAGTCCCTTCAAATACTTTAGATATTTATGTTCCGAAGTCAAAACTCCCCAAAATTCCCTGAGACATCCATTACATTCAATATAGTTGAAAAACCTTATAACTATGTCTTTGGGGATGACTTGCTCCCCCACAGTCCCCGAGGGAGGGGCTACAAGTTACAAACTTTGACCAGTACTTACATATAGTAATGGTTATTGGGAAGTGCACAGACGTTTTCAAGGGGATTTTTTAGTTAGGGAGAGTGGTTGAGAGGAGGGGGATATATTGGGGAACTTTCCATGGAGGAAGACAATTTCCATGAAAGGAGCGCAGGATTTCCCAGCATTATTTAAAAAGACAATTAAAAAATAAATATCAAAAAGTTTTTCAACTGAGAGTAAGGAGCAGCACTAAAAATTAAAACAAACAGAAATTATTATGTATAGACGGGTTCACTTCCTCTTTATACCTCCCTCTTTACGCTATAGTATTTTTAGTAATTTCAACTATTTATTCTACGGCTTTTGTGATTCAGGGGACATTCTTAAGGAATTGGTACAAAATTTTTGCTTTAGTGCAAAGAGTGAGGTACTGACGAGGGGGTGAACACCCTCATATACGTAATAAAAACATGTGAATATAGAAGTTCGTTACAAAAGCTAATTAGTAAGTTACGTATATCTTTTAGTAATAAAAGCGTTCGTAAAAAATTAAAACTTCTAGTTGCCTTTTTAAGTAACCAAAATATTGGAGGGCAACTAGGCCTCCTCCCCTGCTCCTTTTTGTCTCAACATTATTCGATCAAAACTATGTGATTGCTATTTAGCCAAAAGTAATAAATATGCAAATTTTGTTTTCAAACAATTCGTGGTAACGAACTGTAGTAAGGAGCGACCCGCCTCAATAGTAACTGAAACTCTAAAAAATGGAACTTTGATATCAATAGTTACATCAAAAGAATTGGATTTCAATGCTGATTCCAAATATATAAGTTTCATCAAGATTAGTTTTACCCAGCAAAAGTTACGAGCCTGAGAAAATTTGCCTAATTTTAGAAAATAGGAAGAAACACCCCCTAAAAGTTATAGAATCTTAACAAAAATCACACCATCACATTCAGCATATCAGAGAAACATAATGTAGAAGTTTTAAGCTCCTATCTACAAAAACGTAGAATTTTGTATTTTTTACCAGAAGGCAGATCACGGATGCGTGTTTATTTGTTTGTTATTTTTTCGTTTTGTTTTTTCCCAGGGGTGATTGTATCACCCCTGGGAAACACAGCATTAAAATGCAATTTGTTTGATGTATCTATTGGTATCAAAATTCTGGTTTTTAGAGTTTTGGTTACTATTGAGCCGGGTCGCTCCTTACTAGTTTGATTAGGTTACGTTTGGTGATCTGGAATTATATTTTAGTTATAATGAGGGAGGGGAGTCAATGTTTAGGTGGGGATAGGGTAGATTCCTTAAACAGCACATTTTAATGGACAAACTGCTTACTCTTCATAGGGCTTCAGATAAATGTTGGAAAGGAGTTAGTAGGAATTAATTAAAATGTTTCTCTATACAGCTAAAATGTTACATTCTCATATCTGCCAGTATAGAGTGACAGCAGAGGCAAATTTGCCAGAATTCCTATACGAATTTCTTTATATATCTTTTTCTCTTAACCGATTCAATTTTACACGTGGAAATGTTAAGAGTAATTGTCCGAGGTAAATTTTCGTCAGGAATGAATTATCAAGAGGATATTTCTTTGGGGAGTGGAATTTTTCTGTGGTGGCCAAGCCAGATATCATGGTGTCATTTAAAAAACGATCAGAAATTAAATGTAAGAAAAACTAATTTTTTCAACTGAAAGTAAGGAACAACTTTGAGTTTAAAATGAACAGAAATTGTCATATATATGAAGGGGGTTTCCTCCTCCTCCACACCTCGCTCTTTACTCAAAAGTTTAAATGTTTTCCCAATTCTTTAAAAACGGTTCCTGAAACACATGGGTCGTTTAATAAGAACAATAAGAAGCTTTTTTAAGTGTCGAAAAACTTTAGCGTGAAGAGCGATGTGTTGAGGAGGGGACAGCTCACCTCATATACGTAATAGTTTCGTGTTCCTTTAAGTTCTAATGTTGCTCCTTACTTTCAGTTAAAAAAACTTGTTTATTTTATTTAACGAAGCTTAGAGACAAACATTTTTCTAAAGGCAATAAAAAAAGTGTGATTTTAAATTTTAAGTGTATATAAATGAAAAAATAAGTAATTACGAAAAATGCACAAAACCATAGCCTACTTAAAAAAAAAGACATAAACTCCCAGCATTTACTTCTGTTCAGCTATGCCGAAGCGTTGGATTAACAATATTGACAGTTTTGAACTTTGCTATCACCAAAATATTTAATGCCTTTAGACTCACTGTTTATAAAAAAGTAATGCATTATCAAAGTAGTTTGTTCGAAATAAAATGTTAAAACTAAGATCAAGAAAATCAAATAAACATTTCTAATTCAATATTTTCAATTTAATTTTGAACACCAAAAACAATATATTTGACAACTTTATATATCGTAACTGTAAAACTCCTAGAATAAAATAAACAAATGATAATAAAACACAAAAATGTATTCGATCTGAGGGAAAATACAGAAATTCCCAGCTTTCCGTTCAGGAGAAACATTTCTAATTATGATAGCTTCATAAACAGCTCATGTGTGTGCTTGCAATGCAAGCAAAAGTTGACGGTATATTATTACCAGAATTACTCTTTTTTTGTTATCATTTGTCCCTAGGCCGCAACCTAAGCTACACCTGAGGAAGAGTGTCCGCACATAACTCACATTCATCAATACTCCCTACTTCAGTCATAAACATCATCCCTCCTGCTTGAGCGGGCATTCTTTAATAACAACTCAAGCAGCCTTAAGAGTCAGTTAATAACATTCCAGATAGTTGGTAGGAATAAATCCCCACCAATATCAATCCAGTTTGGCCCGGTTCCATAAAGAGAGTAGGCCATATCTTCCAAACGTTTACTCAGGAAAAGAACATGGATAGGACAGAAAATCTCAAAACTATGTAGAAGAGGGACCTACAAAGCCGCCAGTTAGGTAAGTTGCCACTGGCTGTTCCCTCCCTCCCCGGAGCCTACCCTCTCAACTCCACTCTCCGGAAGCCAGGTTCCAGCTATAACCTTCCAACACCCATGTATATACATATACAATATACATTATATACATATACATGTATATGTATATACAACATATGTAACACCATGTATACAGCCCCGTCCTAGCTACGGGCTCGACAATCGTGGCCCCAAAGAGAAACTCGACCCCTTCTCTCGGAGGTGAATATTAATCTCAGCGAGGCTGTCCACAAAAGCCATGGGCACCCACACGGCCCGAACCTCTACTTAGATTCAGCCCTGCCCTGGGTGGTCACCATATATAGAGTGGAGCTAACTCATAACTGCCTTTTTGGGTTTAGCGGAACAGGTCTATAAGCAGAACAAGTCCATCTAACTATCCAGGGGTCGTGAATGAGATTCAAGATCACCTGTTATTGGGGTTTAACTCAAGAGAAATCCTTGTTGGCACAACAAGCGTACTCCGTAACTCCTAGGCAGTCCTTCTCCACAAAAATATATAATAAAGGGATTCGCTCATAAACATAATATTTTGGCTACCCAAAGAGTGGTGGGGCGTATGAAATTAGGAAACAGGCAGAAAAAAACTTTCTTAATCAATTCGAAATTTGCAGCCATAGCTCCTGGGACCGAGAAAAGCCTAGCTGAAAAAAAATATTTCACCCCCCTCCCTAAACAAGCACCTCAAAGGTTTTGCTGATTTTCTTGGAACTTATATCCTTACGGCCTTATACAAGGAGAATCACAATATAGAACAAAAAATATTGGTTCCCTCCAAGCGCGACCTGACATACAAAAAAAAACTTTTTCTCCTGGTCACTTTATCGTGGAGAGGTGGTTGTGAAAGGTTGTGAATGGGCACATTCGATTGGAAACAAAACCTTCTAAAACCCTTTTTAGAGGCCGATGGTGATTAGAGGGAAATCAGCAATTATCTCGTGCTCTTTTCCGCTATCAACTCCTTATTATTCCGATGTCACCGTTTAAAAATTTTGAAGTAAAACAATTTTCTTCAGCATAGTCGAAAGATCCAGTTATTATGTCTTTGGGGATGAACACTACCCCCCCCCCATAGTCCGTAGGGTAAGAAGTAAAAGCTATACTAGATGCTATTAACAAAGATACTATTAACAAATAAAGTTTTCATGGGAAGTGTGGTCGTATAAGCTTTGGAAGGGGATCATCGATTGGAAATCAGAAGCTCTAGTGCCCTTTTTTAGAGACAAAAGTGATAGGAAGGCAACTAATACCTCCACTCACGTTCTTTTTCCCCCAAATACATTCGATAGAAATATTGAGATAGCAAATTTGCACAAAATAGTAAAAATAAAATAAAATAATGCCTCCAGGATTGACATATCCACCCAAAGTACAGAGGCAGGGGTTTTAAGCTATGCCGCAGGGGTATATAAGGTTCTTATGGACTTTGTGGTTGTAAAAATTTGGATAGAGCTCAAAGTAACTGAAGGGCAACCTGCCCCTCCCACAGCCACCATTGCCCAAAACACATCCAATCAAGATTTAAAGATAGCTATTTTGTTCAGCATTGTTGGAATATCCAGTAGTTTTGTCTCTAGGGATGTCAACCCCCTCCCCCAGATCCCTCAGGGCAAGGGCTGTAAGTTAGGCAATTCGCTCGTTGTTTACGTATTTTTCATGTCATTGAGAAAGGTGGGCATGTTTAACCTATGCTTTCCAAAAAGATGGAGGGTATTCAGGTGAGCCTCTCAGAAAATGTTGAAGAGAGCGTGGAACTAACTCAAGACACGTTATATGCACACCGGTTGTCAAAAGGCATAATTCAGGAATGACTGAGTATTTTAATTTGGGACGTTAAGGAACAGATAAGAGAGATGATCAATTGACCAAGGCAATATTTACACGCTGCCATTACTACTGTTACTACAATTACCAATACTACTACTGCTACCATTACTGCTACTACTACTACCACTAAAACTGTTGCTTCTGTAGCAAAAATTGCCAAGGCTGACAATACTGAAATGAGCATCTGAGGAAACGTTGAGGGGAAGTTGATCTAAATTCAAATATACTAAATGCGAACAGATTGCAGATACAGGCGTATCAGCAATATTTTTGAAACTGCATACCGTATCAAGATGAAACTTCTTAGGCATCATGAGGGGGTCGTTCAACTGACCAAAAGGCAGCATCTACCTACTACTACTACTATTAATATTCCTGCTATTACTTTTACTACTACTACTAATGCAACACTATTGCTGCTCCCACTGGTGACCACCACAATTACTATGATACTAGTTCTATAAAGGCTACGCATGTGAATGTGAAAACTTGACAGAATATTGAAGGGGAATCTGAACTAAATTGAAAAATATTATATGCTTGCAGAATTAATTAAATTAATTAATTAATTAATTAATTAATTGCCAAAAGAGTGTATCTCATAGATGAATTTGGGTATAACTTGGAACTTTCAGAGAATACTTATTGGGGAAGATCAATTAACCAACAGGTAATATGCAAATGCTACTTCTACTACTAGAGCTACTACTTCTACTGCAATACTAGTCAGGCTAAGAGCATTAAGAAGCAAATTTCAAAACACATTTTAAATGTTTTCACTTTTTTTACTTTAATAAAACGAAAATTTCTAAGACTTTAAGGAATAAAATCAGTATATATATATATATATATATATATATATATATATATATATATATATATATATATATATATATATATATATATATTTATATATATATATATATATATATATATATATATATATATAAATATATATTAAATTGTTTCCACGTTAATTTGTTTTTTTTCGTAAAGTGCAAAGAATATTCTGTTTTTGAGAAGACATAAGGGTGTCAGACCTGCTCATGTTGATTTCTGCACGTTTTGAGTTTGACTATATTATTTCTTATAATTTCTGTTTGTTTGGTGTCATTTATGTATTGATGGTGATTTGTAGTCGTTTTACGCTTGGAAGATTGTTTGACTTGAATTCTGCTCAGTTTTGGTTTAATTGAGCTCATTTCTTTGGAAAACTTATTTTATACGAAAAGTTTCTAAATTAATTAATAATAAGAAATAATTTTTACATGTTATTTCACTTAAATCCTTGAACAAACAATTCCATGAGATATGAGAAGTTGTAAAGTATTATTTTTCCTATTGTCTATATTGACAGAAACGTTATAAATGGATATGCCCTTTTGTTCTGGATATAACTGCATAAGAGGCAGACCATGAGTGGCACAAAGCATCGCGTGCATCAAATTTTTATAAGATTCCAATAAAATCCAGTCATAACTACTTCAGAAAAATTTTTAACGATTGCGAAAAAAAATGTGATCGTGTTTTGTTTTTCATTCATAAGCACAATAGAGGCTTATAAAACTGATTAATGATGTTAGTAAATGAAACTGTAAAAAAATATTCTCACTCTGTCTCTGTTGGACTTGCATATGGCACAGAACATGTGATAAGAGCTATGTCTTTGCTATCAAGTTGTATCATCTCTAACCAAACGTTGAAATAATCTTGTGACATCTATGGTCATCTACGGATAGTCCTTAACAGTGACAATCTTAGGTACCTCTCCAATAATTCTGATCCCAGGATTGGAATATTTTCTTCTAAATTTTGGAAGACTTAAATGGTCTATATCAGTAATTGAACTTAAACTGACAACGACATCTGCATATGTGAAGTGTATCTTAGACTGTCTGTAAGATACACGATTCGATTACTTTCAGATATCATGTTGTCGTTCAATTCTAAAAGTGACAAGGTTCTTTAGGAATTTTTAAGGATTGGCATGACAGAAGACAATGCACGCTTGCAAAAATTTGATCGATTAACTGCTATAAAAATTTAATTTATTCCACTCACATGGTTGAAGTCGAGGTGGTCTGTTGAAACATCGTCTCAGAACTATTTAAAATTTATTTCTGAGTTGAATTTTTCAGTTTGAAACAGTGTTTGAAAATCTTTGTCAATAAACACATTCTTAGCCCATATTTTAAATTATATAATTATATAACTTAATCATTTAAAACTTAATCTCAACGTTTTTAATGATTATAATTTAATTGAGTAAATGCGTATTCTACGTGAGTCTTATGTAGAGTGACAGGTCATAGTAACTAAGACAGAGCTGATTCACCCTGACAAAGATATTTTACTCATATATTTTGTTATAAAATGAATTAAAGTCCGCCTTTGTCTTGACTATTAAATAAAAAAATAAGTTTTTTACTGCAAATAAGGAGCATTAATAAAACTCAAAACAGACAGAAATTATTCTGTATATGAAAGGGGTTGTTCCCTCCTCAACCATTCTGCAAAAGTGAAAACCGGTTGCCGAGAATGTTATCTGGTATAGCATAGACATTCATGTTGTCTGTGAAGCAATACAACGAATGCAACTGGGTCCACGTCATGATTTTTGAGAATTTCTTGGCATGTTTCCGAGAATTTCAAGAATGATACGTTATGTGGTATTGTGTAATCATTCATGATCGCAATGAAACAATGCAATGAATACAAGTGGGCCAATAGCTTCATTTCCGAGAATTCCTTGGCATGTTTCTGATAATTTCAAGAATGATGTGTTATCTGGTATAATCATTCATGTTGTCGATGAAACAATACAATACATTCTGTGACAGCCCTCGCATCTGGTCACGATTTTAATTTATTTTTATTTTCTTCATTAATTTCTGATACTCAGTCACCAATTAAAAGACTTGAAATTTACAAAGTAGTTGAGTTTGTTCTATAGCAGTTCAGTTTGTTCTATGCAAAAGTGCACTTTTTACTAGTTTTTCATACTGAGTCACCAATTAAAGGACTTGGAATTCACCGAGTAGCTGAGTTAGTTCTATGAAAAAGTCCTTTTTTGATAGTTTTTGATACTCAGTCACCCATCAAAAGGCTTGGATTTACAAAGTAACTAAGTTCGTTCTATAGAAAAGTGTTTTTTTTATTAGTTTTAGATACTCAGTGCCAATTAAAAGACTTGGAATTTACCAAGTAGCTGATTTTGTTATATTCAAAAATTCTTTTTTTTTATTAATGTTTGATACACGTCAAAAATTAAAAGACTTTGAATTTACCATGTAGCTGAGTTTGTTCTATGCAGAAGTGTTTTATATTATTTTGTTTATACTCAGTCACCAAACAAAAGACTAGGAATTTACCAAGTACTTGAGTTTGTTCTACAGAAGAGCATTTTTGTGAAGTGAATGAGTAGTTACGACGTAGTGACGCTTAACACCAGCTGGCCAGCGTCATAAAAAGAATATATTGATTGCCTAGAATGTATTTATAAGAACATAATTTCATCAATGACGTGTTATCTCAGTCAAGTAACGTGTCACTCTTTTACCATACAAAATCATTTGTTTCACGTTCGATTCATATGTTAGACATAAATTTCATAAAATCAAAAGCAAACTGCTTAGAAGCTAAAAATATTTTTTATCTCAAAGGACCAGATAAGACGGCTGTCACAGAATGTATTGAATTTTTTCACCGACAATGTGAATGGTTACGCAATACCAGATATCATTCTTGAACTTGGAAACATGCCAAGGAACTCTTAGAAATCATGATATATGTCAATTTGTAAACATTTATTGCTTTATCGAGAACATGAATAATTACACAATGCGAGATAACGTATCATTCTCGAAATTCTTGGAAACATGCCAAAAAATTATTACAAATCATGATATGGGCTTACTTGTATTCGTTGTGTTGTTTCATAAACAACATGAATGATTACGCAATACCAGATAACGCATCATTCTTGAAATTCTCAGAAACCGGTTTGCTTATTCTTGAAAGAATGCCAAAAAAGGTGCTTGGAAATAAATCACTGGTAGCATGTACTAAAAAATCCAACTTCAACTGTGAAAATCGATTGAGCAATTAACTGTTTACGATATTGTGACGCCTAACATCAACTGGCCAGCGTCCCAGAAACAATAAATCGATTGGCTTAGAATGTATCTCTAAGAACCTCGATATTATTTTAAGAAGGGGCAAAAAAAATTTTTTTTGGGGGGGGCAAAAGTTGGGAGGGGCCATTGGGGTCCTGGAAGGGGACTCGGGGCCCTGTTGGTGGCCGATGTGTCCTGGATGGGTGTGTGGGGCCCAAACTGAAGCGCAAGCCTAGTAATGGTAAACTAATGTGATCAGGATCATTAGCTTATAATAATGGTACCTGGCTGGCTGTAGTCATCAATATCAATAATCAATAATTTGCTCGATACCATTAGAGTACAGAAGAAACTCATCCAAATGTATTTAAGAATCCATATTAAAACTTCAATTATTAGACATCATGTTCCTTCAAACTCACTTCTATTATTGAAGGATATACTTGGTAAACATAAGTCAGATAATAATGCTCCAAAAGTTTCCAATATCAAAAGGAAGTTATGATGACGCCATGGGCCCGCTTATACCAATTGAAGGGTTTCACCGAGACTATATTGTTTCCAGAAAAACTTTAAATTTCTTAGAAGTTTTTAGCTAGATACGAGGGAGTGGCAACTCCAATAACACATTTGGACAGGGCTGCACTTAAACAAATAGAGGGGATACTACTCATTTGCTTTCCTAAATTTGATCTCTTGTTTGTATCATCTTATTTATTGATTCTCCTTAACATTGGTGATGTTAAAAGTGGGTCTTATATTTCCCTAGAAATTAATCCTCATAGAAGTTACAGTACCTTCATGAGTCGCTCTTTGCACACTGATTAACACCATAAATGAGTTGAAACACATATTTTTTCAGTGTCTCCATTTATTTTTAAGAACTACCTCCTTTCTAACTTTTTCTCCTTCTTCGTTCATCATATCTCGATTAATTTGTTACTATTGATTTTTTTTTGTAATGACACTACAACTGATCTTGTTTGTTTATTTTAGATGAAAGTTCCGACAACGAGACTAAACCGACAGACAAATTGCTTCAATACTACACACAGGCAGTTGACAGAAATAAACTTCGTGTGTCTACTTTTCAGCCAAGAAAACTCTCAACAATATCATCAAGAAGTGTAAGTCTCAATCCAGAAAATAATGAAGAAGGAGATGATGAACAAGACCAAAATAAGGATAAGGAAGAAAATAAAAGTTAAGAAGTGTAAAATGAAAACTAATGAAGTGAAAGCTAAAAGTGGGTAGGCAACAACTGCCGAAGTTTGGGCCGAGAATGCCCATTGCCTAAAATATAACGACTGTCGATAACAATAGATTCGAGCTATAATAACATAGCATCCATCCTCATGTTTGTGAAAAGTGTTATTTTAATATCTCGCAAAGAAGTGCAAGAAGATACAGAGAGGGACAACGCATAATACTTTAATTTGGTACCAACTGCATAAACTTCTTGGTTTTAGGTTGTAATGTTTATCTCAAAAGCAGAAGGCAAAATTTTTGAATCCATGAGAAGCTTTACAATATTTTCCAGGGGGTTTGGCTCAAAATAAATCTAAAGCGTATTTTTATTATCACAATATACTTCAAAAGTATTTTCTTTCCCTGTAACATTCTCCCCCCTTAAAAAAAGGTTAAAGCCTTGTTACGCACAATTTTATTTGCACCACTTTCTATAGTTCGGTTAAGTTAGATAAGTATAGTTAGATATACAACATCTATTGCTTATCTCTAACAAAACAACTTTAGAATTTCGCTTTAACACGAATGCTGAATATTTTTAAAATTGCTGCTATATAACAGAGATACTCACTGGTGTTAATTATATTTAATGTTTCAGTTGTTGACTTTAATATACCAATTGTAAAAGCTGTGGAGGCTTTGTCTTCAAAACTTAAAGCTTTTATTTGTTCAAGTTTGACGCTGAAAACATATTTTACGTCTATTTTTGTGCTCTTTTTCCAACAATCTAGTCCATAATCAAAGAGCTAACAACAGCTTCTACAGTAACGTAAAAATTTATCCAACTTTTAAATTTGAGGGTGGTTCTGAAAAATATCATGTAAAGGTATGTATGTATGTATCAAGGGGAGGGGGTATTGGAGCTCTTAGACCAAATATCAAAAGCTATTAGACCAGACTAAAATATCAAAGCTTTTAAAACCTTCCCCTAATGCATTATATTTTCCGCATAATTCATAAATTTTAAGTTTTGGAATCGTCCACTTATAGAGAAGCTCACTGCAGCGTATATTACAAAATGGTATTAACAATATTATAAATGGTGTTACAAAACGATATTTGTAATACCCACTTGAAAAGTGGTTAATTAAATGGAAGAAAATTAGAAACTAATGGAAACTCGTAAAAGTCTCGAGATACCCAGGAATCCAGGGCAGTTACCCATTCCAGCGAAATGAGCAATATAATCCCTTTTAACTTTTTTAATTAGTTTTGCTGTTTTCCGCAACGTATGTCAAATTAGCTCTAAAAATTAGTTTTACCAGTATTCTGACTTTATATCTTCTAAAATTTTGCCTATCTTTGTAAATATTAAGAAAAATATAAAAGTATTAAAAGGAATAAGACTTCTGTTCATGAGTTTTGAGAAAACTGGACAAATTTTTTCCTCTTCGACATTAAAAGGTTAAAAAGAATCTTGTTTTGGCATACAGAACCTCTGTTTTAATTGAGACCAGAAAGGGCTGTTTTATGTGTGATATTTTAAAGTTTTCCTCCAAATGTTAATCTAATGTTTTAAGAATTTTGTTATAAGAATACTCGTTTTTTATATGCTTTGTCTCGGTTTTGTTTGTTTTTAAGTGCTAATGGATTCTAATATAATATATTTCCTTGTTTTTAAATAAAACCAAGTTAAGTTGTAGTTTAGAATAATAGGAGTTAGAATAGTATTTCCATATCGCTTTTTCTTCTTCTTTTTTCATTTTTTTTTATAACTAGAGTTGCGTATAAAGTTGCTGGCTGTTGTTGAAAAAAACTGTCATTCTTCAAGTAGCATTAATTTGGAATTACAATTTATAATGAACAGTAATTAGAATTGAAGAGATTTGAAGAATTTGAACAATTCAATAATTCAAAGGCTAAAACACAGTTTCTATGGCCCTTTTTTATTTTCTTTCAAACAGTCCGTGGTAATAAAACTGTAGGTAAGGGACGACTCGGTCCAATAGTAACAGAAACTCTTAAGAACAGAATCTTGATAACAATTGATACACCAAAAGAATTGGCTTTTTATGCTGAGTCCATGTTTTTAAAATCATTAAGTTTAATACTAACCATTGAAAACTACGAGCTTGAGGAAATTTGCCTGAATTTTGAAAAGGGTAAAAAGTCACCCGAAAATCAGAACAAGCTTAATAAAAATAAAATCATCAGATTCAGAATATCAGAACAGGGGCGTTCAAAAAGAGGGGGCACCGAAGCGATCTGTTCAAAACGGTGTGGCTTGGGGGTGCCCTGATTTGAGAGGTGCCGTGGCTGGGGCTTCTAGGTTTTTTTTATTTATGTTTGAGTCGGGAGAGGGGCGCCGTAATTGTTTTGCACTAAGTAGCACCAACCGTAGGAGCGGCCCTGACCAGTTCATTCTATTGGAGAGATTTCAAACTCCTACCTACAATAATGTGGTATTTTGTAGTCTTTGTGAAACAGTTCGTGGTAACGAACTGTAGCAATGAGCGACCCGGCTCAATAGTAACTGAAACTATAAAAAATTAAACTTTTATAGCAATGGTTACATCAGAAAGATCGCATTTTAATGCTGATTTTGAATATATATTAGTTTCATTAAGTTTAGTCTTAACCATCAAAGTTACAAGCCTGAGAAAATTTGCCTTATTTTAGACAATAGAGGAAAACACCCCTTAACAGTCGTAGAATCTTAACGAAAATCACACCATCAGATTCAGCGTATCAGAGAACCATACAGTAGAATTTTTAAGCTCCTATCTACAAAAAAGTGGAATTTTGCTTTTTTTGCCACAAGACGGTTTACGGATGAGTGTTTTTTTATTTCCCCAGGGGTTATTTTATCGAACCAGTGGTCCTAGAGTGTCGTTTGAGGGCTCATTCTAACAGAAACTAAAAGTTCTAGTGCCGTTTTTAAGTGACAATAAATTGGAGGGCACCTGGGCCCCCTGAAACGCTCATTTTTTCCCAAAGTCACCGGATCAAAATTCTGAGATTGTCATTTTATTCAGCATAGTCGAAAAACATAGTAACTATGTCTTTGGGGACGACTTACTCCCCACAGTCCCCGTGGGAGGGGCTACAAGTTACAAGCTTTGGCCAGCGTTTAAGCAAAGTAATGGTTACTGGGAAGTGTACAGACGCTTTCAGGAGGATTTTTTGGTTGAGGGGGAAGGGGTTGATGGGAGGGAGTTATTCGGGGGGATATTTCCATGGAGAAATTTTTCATGGGGGGAAAAATTTCCATGAAGTGGGCGCAATATTTCTTAGAATTTTTTATAGAACATTGAAAAAATAAATATGAAAAAGTTTTTTCAACTGAATGCAAAAAGCAGCACTAAAGCTTAAAACGAACAGAATTTATTACGCATATGAGGGGCTCACCTCCTCCTAATACCTTTCTCTTTATGCTAAAGTAATTTTATCAATTTCAACTATTTATTCTACGGCCTTTGTGATTCAGGGGTCATTAGTAAGAAATTGGGCCAAAATTTGAGCTGTAGTGTAAAGAGCGAGGTATTGACGAGGACGTGACCCCCCTCATATACGTAATAAAAACATACGAATATAGAAGTTCGTTATGTAATTTAATTCGTAAGCTACGTATATTTTTACTAATAAAAACGTTCGTAAAAAATTAAAGGTTCTAGTTGCCTTTTTAAATAATCAACAAATTGGAGGGTAACTAGGCCTACTCCCCCGCTCATTTTTTTCTCAAAATCGTCCGATAAAAACTATGAGAAAGCCATTTAGCCATAAAAATAAATTAACATGCAAGTTTCGTTTTAATTCTCCATGTGGGGAGAGCAAAAATCAAAACATGCATTAATTCAAAAACGATCAGAAATTAAATTAATTTTTTTTTAACTGAAAGTAAGGAGCAATATTAAAAACTTAAAACGAACAGTAATTATTCTACATATGAAAGGGGTTGTTCACTCTTCAACGCCCCGCTCTTTACGCTAAAGTTTTTTACTGTTTAAAAAAGTAGAATGGAGAGAAAGAGTCAAACTTTAGCGTAAAGAGCGGGCGTTGAGGAGGGAACTACCCCTTGAATATACGGAGTAATTTCTGTTTGTTTTAAGTTTTAATATCGCTCCTTACTTTCAGTTAAAAAAAACTTGTCGTTTTCTTCTTTTTTTTTATTACCAGAAGAAACATCACGGATACATGTTTAATTGATTGTTTTATTTTTTTTTTTTCAGTGGTGACTGTATTGAACCAATAGTCCTTGGGGATGAGAAGAGGGATTATTCAAACGAAAATCAATCGTTCTAGTAATCCTTGTGTGTATCCAAAAATACTGTAGGGCAATTAGCCCCCCCCCTCCAACCTCATATGCCCATTTTTCCCAATGACATTCAAACAGAATTTTGAGATTTACATTTGATTCAGCTTAGAAGAAATGTCCCATAACTGTTCCTTTGATGATGATAAAACCCCAGTTAGCACCTGGGAAAAGGGCTGTGAGTTATGCAATTTGCCCATTATTCTTAATGTAGTATTTTTATCGGGAAACGTACGGAAATTTTGGGGGGAAGGGGAGGGGGAAGGGTTCATTGAGAGGAAATTTTTTAATTGAAATTTCCCAGGGAAAGTTTTAATTGGTAGTGGGAGGGAAGGGTATATTCTGGTATGATTTCTTTAAAATCATAAACGAAATGAAAAAGAAAGTTTTCAACTGAAAGTTAGAACAAACATAAAAGCTTAAAACAGAAAAAAATAATTCCGTATATCAGGGGGATTACCCTTTCCTCAACTCTTGCTCTTTACGCTACAGTTTGACTTTTTGCTACAATTCTTTAAGGAAGACTCCTCAAACACAAGTGGCGTTGAATTTGATTGAGAAACGTTTTTAAGAACTGTTTGTTTTTAGACTCCAACGTCAAAATGCGTAGTACCATATTATTGCATATTGTATATTATTGTATAGTACTATATAATATGTATACCACATTATTGATGCTTCTAGTCCCGTTATGATGCTTAATATTTGTCCAATAGGGTATTCTAATTTTTGGAATACAGATAAATAAAGGAATGAAAATTCATAAAAAGGATAGAATTTGTCTTTAGCCGAAGACCTTGACTTCTAGTAAGTTTCTAAAATCCTTTCTAGAAAAATAATTAGCTAATAAAAGAGTAACCACTAAAAACGTAACGTTGTCAGGAATATTTAAGATAAGGAAAGAGCAGATAACATAAGTCAGTTACATCCTACTTATTATCAAATATATGAGTAGAAAAAAGAAGCTTATTTTGCCAGAGTGTGTGAGTAGGAACAGTAAACAACTAGAATAAACAGTTACGGACATCAAATACAAGTAAGGAAGTAGTTATGGCTTTTGATTTTAATCTTGTTTCCATTATTCTGGATATTTTCAGAATAAGCAAGTTTTTAATTACTGAACTTAAAATTTGTTGTAAAGATTAGGGTATTCTACATACTTTTAATAAGTTTTAACTGCCTCATAAAATAGACATGGTAGCACTTGGAAGGTTGTGCAAATATTAAAATTTATATATTCTAACTGTCTTTTTTTTATCATTTGATTCCTTAAAATATTATTTAATCCAATTAATATTGACCATGAATGCAAGAACTGTATGTAATCTTGCATGAGTTAAGTGAGGTCTTCCAGCATTCTGAGAAGCGGCCTTTTTTGCTTCTTTTCTGTGTGGAAGATGTGTTCGTTTTTTCTTAGTCAAACAGTTCGTGGTAACGAACTAGTCAGGAGCAACCCGGCTCAATGGTAACTGAAACTCTAAAAAACTGAATTTTGATACCAATAGATACAACAAAGAATTTAATTTTTATGCTGATAAAAAAAAAGAATCCAACTGAAAGTAAAGAGTAACATTAGACCTTAACACGAACATAAATTTTTGCGTATATCTTTTAAAGATCTGTTCTTTCATTCATTTCAGTCATTGGAGAATTGCACAATTTGCTACTCTCATTTTTATAAAAATAGTTGCGACCTCTTTTGCTGCTTTGTTACTATGCCTTACAATATTAGTTCCACAAATATCGCTAATTTAACTTACGAGGAAGAATCTTTCCATGGAAAAATATCCTGTGGGGGAAAGAAATTTTCTGTGGAGGGAGTGCCGCATTTCTCGTTACTGTTTAAAAAACAATGAGTAATTTAATAATAAACAAGTTTTTTCAACTGAAAGTAAGAAGCAAAATTAAAACTTAAAACAAACAGAAAACAATACGTCTATGAGATGGGTTGCCTTTCCTCAATAGCTTGTTCTTACGCTAAAGTTTCTTTTTGAACTTCTAAAAAAGATTAATATTCTAATTAAATAGCCTTTTTGATTCAGGAGTCATTCTTAAATTCATATGCAAATTTTGTTTTAATTATTCATTCATGGTGAGCCCAACTCAAAGCCTATATTAATTCAAAAACGTTCAGATATTAAATAGGGAAAACTGAAAGTAAGGAGCGATATTAAAACTTAAAATGAACAGAAATTAATCCATATATGAAGGGGTTGTCCCCTCCTCTATACCTTGCTCTTTACACTAAAGTTTGACAGTTTGTCAGAATTTCTAAGAGCAATTCCTTAAACACAAGGGCCGTTTTATTAAAAAAGAAGCAATTTTAAAAGTGCCTAGAATTTAGTGTGAACAGGAAGCTATTGAAGAGGGAGTGGGCAAACCCTCCAAATATGCAATAATTTCTATTTCTTTTGAGCTTTAAAGTTGCTCCTTACTTTCAGCTAAAAAATCTTCTTTTCTTATTTTTCCCTGATAAAGTTTAGCTGAGAATAAAAGATTGTAGCTATTCTAGTGTTGTGAAAGGGTTTGCGATAAGATTATTACTGAACCAAAAGCAGCGTACAACATATATATTTAGAATACTGATAGTCCGTATAAACAAAATATTAACATCAACTGAGGAAAAAAACGAAAAAACACAATACAAAAATTTCAGTGACCCATTAAAAATAAAAAATAACAACCACCCAATAGTGATTACCTGTTGAAAACCCAGCCAGAACAAATTGTATACGATACTAATATCACCTGATATCATCGATACTGAAATGCAACATCAAATAACCCCCTGCAAGGCTTTAGGGTCGGAAACCTGGAAAAAAAAATACAGAATAATTACATTTCGAAGAGTTCGTGCAATTTGAGCATTGGTTGACTTGACTCAAGACCTATGATTAACTCACCCAATTTTAAACTGTTTTCTAGCAAAGCTTTCACTCGAGCCAAAAATTCCTGACTCAACCGCGTTGAGTCAAACCAGGCAAGCATAGGTCCAAAGCTTGGCTGAAGACAGTTGGCTATACAAAATGCAAATGAAATATCAAATATGGTTTAGACTGTTCGAACCTCTTCTTTACTTTTTTTTTCACATCACAATTCTTTTGACAAGTCATTAAATTACTTTTAACAATCGTATCTGACCTGGGTTTTTTTTTATGATGTCTGTATTAAATTTGATAATTTCCAGATTAAACTGCTGTTTTACTAATCAAAGTCTAGAATATTACGGTAGATTTCACATATCTGACCAACTGATATCTGTTCATTCCACTGCTCCCGATAAAGTTTCGCTAACTCAGTTTAGATATGGATGTAGGAATCACTATGTGAAACTATTTATTCGTTAGGATTATTCATTTAGAGATTAAAAACTTATCAATCCAATTAATTAATTTAATTTATATCATTGGTATTACTTTCTTATAATTATTTCTGTTATTTTAATTTAATTAGTACACTGTACTATTTTCCTATGGGTCAAGGAATTTTTTCGTGCAAAAAAATGTTCATATCATAGTCCTATTTGGATATTCTTATGATCCATAACATGATTTTATTATTTATGATAAATAAAAAATTATTTATAAATATTTAGTTAAAAATATTTATTCATTTCATGGCTATCGATCAGCTTAAGATTGCTCCGTGTAGATATGTGTGTAGGAATTACTTTATAGGAAGCCCCGATGAATTTAACTAGCTCAGCGTAAATTTGTCTATAGGAATCAGTATGTGGGCAATAACAGATATAGTAACACTCTATATTATCTTTCCTGAAAACTTAAATTAAATTCTGCACTCGAGCCAAAAATTCTAAGAAAATAGTATTTTTTAATTTACGTCTGCAATACCATCCTATTTTGTGGCGTTTAAGTTGTTTTTTTTATGGAAATTCTAGTTTTCTGTCATAATCAAATATGCTGCATTTCCTCATTTTTCAGTGGCGTAATTTTTACATGCAAGATAAGGAGAGGAAACCTTTCAATTATGCTGATAGATTAAAACTGACACTCACACTATTTGACTAAGAGCATAAGCTTTTACCCATTGCTTTTATATTCTGTGAAATGCAATGCAGAAGTGTTCGGAATGAACTCTAACGAGGATTTATTTGAATGCTCTTGCTGTGGGAAGATACAACTTCCAGGAGAAAAGGAAACCAGACCATTCTTACAAGCAGCTGAGCAGGTTTTACTGGACTATATTGACAAAAGCTGTCTCTTCGACATTGACAAACTAGTACTAGTTCCCGAAGTGATTGGAAAAATTGGTAGTCAAGGTCTCCATGGGTTCGAAGCAGAATATAAGGTTTACAATCAACTGAAGCAATTAACTCTCCCTATTTATATCTTTTACAGCCTTAAACCTAATAACAAAACTGAAGATCTGGGTGATTTTTTACTAATAACTAAATCGTCAATTATTGTTTTAGAGGTAAAGGCTCGTAAATTGAATGAAAATGCATCGAAACAGGATCTAGAGAAATTTTTGAAGGAAACAATTTTAAAGGAAGGAAAAAAGAAGACACAAAAAGACCGTGTTTCAGAGGACATTAAAATTTTTTTAGCTGGACACAATAGCTCTGAGTCTCCTACAATTCACTATTTCTATCTGTTCGTGAATACCAACTGTCCGAAGCCAACCGATACCAATTTTGAATTCTTCGATTCAAATGTGATATTGAAAAATAACACATTATTCCAAGACAATTACTTACAAGAAGTCACCCAACTGTGCACTGAAGAAGTTGGGTCTGTATCAATGGACGAAAAGTGTAAATATTCAATAAGGACGCTACTAGCATGGTTAGTAATCTTAAATTTTAATCATATTAATTTTGCTATCTCTCATTATAGCCCTATAAACTCGGATTGAACCATACTTCTTATAAAGCCCACTGTTTGAAATACAGTCAGTCAGCCAGGTACTTAGAAGAATCCGTAGTCAATTTATTCGGAAAATATCTAGTAAATCTTCTTGTTTTTGGTGTTAGTAAATCTTCCTCCTCTTTTTGGAGCACCCATGCTTCAGAACCATATCCGATCACTGTCATCACTGTTGCTTCCAATATTCAAATCTCGGTTGGCAGACTTATCTTTCTATTCTTCCAAACTTTTTCAGCTTTGAAAAAATACCCAGAGCCTTGGCTATTGTAAATTTAACATTTTCAGTGATCAAACAGTTCGTGGTAACGAACTGTAGTAAGGAGCGACCCGGCTCAATAGTAACCAAAACTCTAAAAAATGGAATTTTGATACCAATAGCTACATCAAAAGAATCGCATTTTAATGCTGGTTTTAAATATATAAGTTTCATCGAGTTTAGTCTTACCCATCAAAAGTTACGAGCCTGAGAAAATTTGCGTTATTTTAGAAAATAGGGGGAAACGCCCCCTAAAAGTCATAGAATCTTAACGAAAATCGCACCATCAGAATCAGCGTATCAGAGAACCCTACTGTAGAAGTTTCGAGCTCCTATCTTCAAAAATGTGGAATTTTGCATTTTTTGCCAGAAGGCAGATCACGGATGCGTGTTTATTTGTTTTTTTTTTTTTTTTTTTTTTTTTTCTTTTTTTTTTCCCAGGGGTGATCGTATCGACCCAGTTGTCCTAGAATGTTGCAAGAGATCTCATTCTAACGGAAATGAAAAGTTCTAGTGCCCTTTTTAAGTGACCAAAAAGATTGGAGGGCACCTAGGCCCCCTCCCACGCTAATTATTTTCCCAAAGTCAACCGATCAAAATTCTGAGATAGCCATTTTATTCAGCGTAGTCGAACAACCTTATAACTATGTCTTTGGGGACGACTTACTCCCCCACAGTCCCCGTGGGAGGGGCAACAAGTTACAAACTTTGACCTGTGCTTACATATAGTAATGGTTATTGGGAAGTATACAGGCGTTTTCAGGAGGATTTTTTTGGTTTGGGGGAGGGGTTGAGAAGAGGGGGATATGCTGGGGGAACTTTCCTTCGAGAATTTGTAATGGGAGAAGAAAATTTCCATGAAGGGAGAGCAGGATTTACTAGCATTATTTAAAAAAAACAATTAAAAAATAAAAGTGAAAAAGCTTTTTCAGCTGGAAGTAAGGAACAGCAATAAAACTTAAAACAAACAGAAATTATTACCCATATGAGGGGCTCACCTCCTTCTAATACCTCGCTCTTTACGCTAAAGTATTTTCGGTAATTTCAACTACTTATTCTACGGTTTTTGTGATTCAGGGGGTCATTCTTAATGAATTGGGATAAAATTTAAGCTTTAGTGTAAAGAGCGAGGTACTGACGATGGGGCGAATCCCCTCATATATGTAATAAAAACATGATAATACAAAAGTTCTTTACGTAAGCTAATTTATAAGTTACGTAAATCTTTTACCAATAAAAAGATTCGTAAAAAATTAAAAGTTCTTGTTGCCTTTTTAATTAACCAAAAAATCGGGGGGCAACTAGGCTTCGTCCCCCGCTCTTTTTTTCTCAAAATCATTCGATCAAAATTATGAGAAAGCCATTGAGCCAAAAAAAAAAATATGCAAATTTCGTTTTGATTATTCGTCTGCGGAGAGCCAAAATCAAAACATGCATTGATTCAAAAACGTTCAGAAATTAAATAAAAAAAACAAGTTTTTTCAACTGAAAGTAAGGAGTGACATCAAAACTTAAAACGCACAGAAATTACTTCGTATATGAAAGAGGCTGCTTCCTCATCAACGCCCCGCTCTTTACGCTAAAGTTTTTTACTGTTTTAGAAAGAAGAATTGAGAGAAAGAGTCAAATTTTAGCGTAAAGAGCGGGGCGTTGATGAGGAAGCAGCCTCTTTCATATACGAAGTAATTTCTGTGCGTTTTAAGTTTTGATGTCACTCCTTACTTTCAGTTGAAAAAACTTGTTTTTTTTTATTTAATAATACTACAGAGGTGAGTAAAGCTGTCCAACTGAACAATCTTTTCGTTACCCAACGTCACCTTTTCATTTTTTCTTATCAGTCTACCTGGTCTTCTTAACGATAATTTTCAAACCTATTCTAGCACCCTGAACTCGCAAAAAAACTCTAAAGATTCATTCATTTTGCTTAAACTTTCAACTAGGATATTTAAATTGTCAGTGTAATATAAGTCCGGGAAAGTTTTTCTTCCCAACTTGAATCCCTGCTCTCGCATTGCCTTTCCTATGTTCCTTAAGACAAATCCCTCAAAATTATCAATATAAGGGGGGAAGGTAGAAACAACCCTGCTTATCTCCTGACTTATTACATAACCAGCCGCTAATCTCATTTCCTATCACTTTTCCTAAGCACTGTTATTATCACTAAAACCTCTTTTGTGTATTTGTCTGGTATACCATACAAGAATAAGACCTTCGTTAAAGCTCTTCAATCAATAGAATCAAAAATTCGCTAATAATCTATAAAACTGAGGACTAAAGGCGTTTGATAACTCAGGCACTTCTCAATTATTGACCTAAGAGTAAAAATTTGGTAGACACATCCTCTACCCTTTCTAAAACCGCTCTCTTCTTCTCTTATAACTTAGTCTACAGCATCTCTCAGTCTAAAAAGTATCATATTACCAAGTAGTTTGTTACCCACACAGACCAGGCTAATGCCTTGATAATTGCCACACTCACTCTTATCTCCTTTCTTATACAGTGGTTTAATCAGGTTTTCCCTAAAATCGCTAAGAACCACCCCTTTATAAGAAATCCTATTTATAATCTTCAGTATCTTATATCTACCCTCAGAGCCACAATATTTAAGAAACTTATTTACCACACTATCTGTATCTGTGATCTTACTATTTTTAATCCTTTTACTATTGAATTAAAACAAAAATATTTTTTAAAATGAAAGTAAGGAGCAACATTAAAACTTAAAACGAACAGAAATTACTCCGTATATCAAAGGGGCTTTTCCTCCTCAACGCCTCGCTCTTTACGGTAAAGTTTGACTCTTTCTCTTAACTCTGTTTTTTTTTAAAGTAATAAACTTTAGCGTAAAGAGCGGGGCGTTGAGGAGGAAAAACCCCTTTCATATACAGAGTAATTTCTGTTCGTTTTAAGTTTTAATGTTGCTCCTTACTTTCATTTAAGAAAATATGTTTTTTTTTTTATTTGATTTCTGAAAGTTTTTGAATTATTACATGCTTTGATCTTGGCTCCACGCACATAAATAATTTAAAAGAAATTTGCATATTAATTAATTGCAATTAATCGGAAGATTTTGAGAAAAAACGAGCGAGGGAGGAGGCCTAGTTGCCCTCTAATTTTTGATTACTTAAAAAGGCAACTAGAACTTTCAATTTTTTACGAACGTCTTCATTGGTAAAAAGTATAGTAGCTAACAAATTAACATACGCAACGAATTTCTATATTTTTATGTTTTTATTGCGTATATGAAGGGGCTTAACCCTCGTCGATACCTCGGGCTTTACACTAAAGCTTACATTTTGTCCTAATTCCTTAAGAATGACCTCTGAATTACAAAGGCCGTAGAATAAATAGTTGAAATTACTAAAAATAACTCAGCGTATAGAGTGAGGTAATACGAGGAGGTAAACCCCTCATATGCGTAATAATTTTTGTTTGTTTTAGTTTTAATGCTGCTCCTTACTTTCCGTAGAAAAAACTTTTCATATTTATTTTTTCATTGTTTTTACCAATAATGCTAGAAAATCCTGCACCCCTTTATTGAAATTATCTTCCCCCATGAGAAGTTCCTCCATGGAAAGATCCTCCCACTTGACCCTCCCCCTCCCCCTCAACTCTCCCCCTTAAATCAAAAAAATCCCCCTGAAAACGTCTGTACACTTCTTAATAACGATTACTATATGTAAACAGAGGTCAAAGTTTGTAACTTGCAGCCCCTCCCATGGGGACTGCGGGGGAGTAAGTCGTTCCCAAAGATATAGTTATTAGGTTTTTCGACTATGGTTAATAAAATGGCTATCTACATAATTATGATCAGGTGACTTTTGGGATAAAATAAGCGTGGGAGGGGGCCTAGATACCCTCCAATTTTTGGTCACTAAAAGAGGGCATTAGAGATTTAAATATCCGTTAGAATTAGCCCTCTCGCGACATTCTTGGACAACTCAGTCGATACGATCACCCCTGGGAAAAAAACAAAAAAAACAAAAAACTGGCATCCGTGATCTGTCTTCTGGCAAAAAAATGCGAAATTCCACATTTTTGTTGATAGGATCTTAGAACTTCTACGATGAGGCTGTCTGATATGACAAATCTGATGGTGTGATTTTCGTTTAGATTATATGACTTTTAGGGGTTGTTTCCCCCTATTTTCTAAAATGAGGTAAATTTTCTCAGGCTTATAACTTTTGATGGGTAAGATTAATCTTGATGAAACTTATATATTTAAAATCAGCGTTACAATTTGATTCTTTTGATGTAACTATTGGTATAAAAATTCCATTTTTTAGAGTTTTGATACAAGAGTTTGATACAAGATAGAGTTTTTTATAGAGATTTTTTAGAGTTTAGAGTTTTAGAGTTTTGATTAAGCCGGGTTGCTCCTTACTACAGTTTACTACAAATAAAGTGTTTTTAAACTTGTACGTGGTACAATTACTACAGTACCACGAACTGTTTGACTGTTTCTAATTCTTCCTGACAAAACAAGTCATCCTTCACATCCAAGGTATCACAAACTTTTTAAATTTCCTGTATGTTTTTTCCCGCAACTCTAACTTGTTTTAGCCCATTCTCGAAATGCTCTGCCATCTCTCTTTAACTCTTTCCTCATCACTAATTGGGACCCGCTTCTATGTTTAATGGGACAAGTACGGACTGACTACTCCCTCTCAATTTATTAACTTGCCAGTAAAATATTTTACTATTATACCATCTAGCTGTATCTTCCAGATTCTCGGAAATTTGATCCATAGCCTTCACTTCACACTTTCTTAGCTCATATTTTAATGCTTTCTCGACTTCCTTCAAATACCTCTTATTTTCATATGATCTGTCACACAGATAATTCTTGTACATGGCCCTTCTCTTCTCATTTAAACACAAAGTTTTTCCCCTTATATTCATAGCTGAGTTCTATACTTTCTTCCACTAGACACCATCAGTAACTTAACACATTATTTTCCTTAAATTATTCCATCCATCCTCTACATTGTCAAATTTTAAGCTCTTCAATATAGTATTCAACTGTTATTGGAAATTTCTCTCAAATTCTCATCCTAGTGTGTACATACATTATGACTTCCCGAGAGGTAGTTACCGGTTACCCCTCCGAAATTTCAGCTCTAAATTAGCCCTAGACACTACTAGATTGTTATCTTTACTTTGAACATCAATAACAGCACTCATATGTCCTAGTATATTGCATTGATCCTGCCAGTCTTTTTTTTAAATTACATAAAAAAACCTAGTTTTTTTTACTTAAAGTAAGGAGCGACATTAAAACTTAAAAGGAACAGAAATTACTCCGTATATGAAATGGGTTGTCCCCTCCGCAATCCCTCGCTCTTTACGCTAAAGTTTTTTATTGTTTTAAAAAGCAGAGTTGTGGCAAAGAGTCAAACTTTAGTGTAAAGAGCAAGGGATTGCGGAGGGGACAACCCATTTCATATACGGAGTAATTTCTGTTCGTTTTAAGTTTTAATGTCGCTCCTTACTTTCAGTTAAAAAAACTAGTTTTTTTATGTAATTCCTGAACGTTTTTGAATTAATGCATGTTTGATTATGGCTCTCCACACATAAATTATTAAAATGAAATTTGCATATTAATTCCTTTTTTGGCTAAATGGCTTTCTCTTAGTTTTGATCAGACGATTTTGAGAAATAAGGGGTGGGGAAAGCCTAGTTGCCCTGCAATTTTTCGGTTACAAAAAAAGGCAACTATAAATTTTAATTTTTAACGAATGTTTTTTATTAGTAAAAAATATACGTAACTTAAGAATTAGCTGACGTAACAAACTTTTGTATTCTTAAATTTTTATTATGTATATGAGGGGGTTTGTACCCTCGTTAATACCTCGCTCTTTGCACTAAATCGTAAGTTTTGTCCCAATTCTTTAAGAATGACCCCTGAATCTGAAAGGCCGTAGAATGGCCTATCTCAAAGTTTGGCTATCTCAAAATTTTGATCCGTTGACTTTGGAGAAAAATGAGCGTGGGAGGGGGCCTAGGTACCCTCCAATTTTTTTGGTCACTTACAAAGGGCACTAGAACTTTTAATTTCCGTTAGAATGAGCCCTCTTGCGACATTCTAGGACCACTTGGTCGATACGATGACCCCTGGGAAAAAAAAAAAAAAAAATAAATAAATAAACACGCACCCGTGATTTGTCTTCTGGCAAAAAATACGAAATTCCACATTTTTGTAGATAGGAGCTTGAAACTTCTACAATAGGGTTCTCTGGTACGCTGAATCTGATAATGTGATTTTCGTTAACATTCTATGACTTTTAGGAGTTGTTTCCCCCTATTTTTTAAAATAAGGCAAATTTTCTCAGGCTCGTAACTTTTGATGGGTAAAACTAAACTTGATGAAACTTATATATTTAAAATCAGCATTAAAATGCGATTCTTTTGATGTAGCTATTGATATCAAAACCATTTTTAGAGTTTTGGTTCCTATTGAGCCGGGTCGCTCCTTACTACAGTTCGTTACCACGAACTGTTTGACGAACTGTTTGATATGACAATCAATAAGAATTGTAATTTCATCATCACGTGGATACCATGTATGGGCCATTTATGACCAAACACTGTATTTGTTACAACTTTATTGCTATACCTAAGAAATTGCATCAGTATGTAGCCATTATTGTTTTTTTTTTTTTACACCCAATTTTCCTAGGCTAAGATACAATATATTACTATTTCTACAGACCTGGACGTTGAAATCTCCCAATGAAAACACCATATTTCTACTTGGAACCCTGTCTATTTGCTCCTGTTACTGTAAGAAAATTCATCTGAGTCACGTACACACTATAACTGATATTCTGCACTTTTTAGTCATAAAGTCAGTGACTAGTGTTTTAGAATTAATACCTTCCCAGCCTAAACAAGACTTAGCAGCTTCTTATTCATCATGAGCCTTACTCCCTGTCTGTGAACCCAATTCTTCCTGCCTGAATAAATAAATTCTATATCACATGATTTTATGATCCCTAATATAAGTTTTGAAACTTCTAATAAGTCCAGTTGAATCGTCTGAATTCTTCAGTCAAAATGTTTTTGATAATATAGTTCATTTTTTTTGTAAGTTTTTTAAAAGTTAGTTTTTTTATTTTAATGAATTTGCTTGGTAAATAAAAAAAAATTCCAATTCAAATATTTTCAGGGACGATTTCATTATCATATTATTATAAAAATATAATATTAAAGGTAAAAAAGGAGGTTGAAGGAGGAAGTAGTTGGAGCAGTAAGAAGTAGTAGGCTCGTAAATTGAATGAAAATGCTTCAACACAGGATCTAGAGAAATTTTTGAAGGAAACAATTTTAAAGGAAGGAAAAGAAAATGACACAAAAGGACCGTGTTTCAGAGGACATTAGAACATTTTTAGCTGGACACAGTAGCTGTGAGTCTCCTGCAATACAATATTTCTATTTGTTAGCGAATACCAACTGTCCAAAGCCAACCGATACCAATTTTGAATTCTTTGATTCCAACGTGATATTTGAAAACACATTATTCCAAGACAATTATTTACAAAAAGTCACTCAACTGTATCAATGCACGGAAAGTGTAGATATCCAATAAGGACGCAACTAGCATGGTTAGTAATCTTAAGTTTTCACCATTTAATTTTGCTACTACTACAACTACTACTAGTACTGCTACTACTACTACTACTACTACTACTACTACTACTACTACTACTACTACTACTACTACTACTACTACTACTACTACTACTACTACTACTACTACTACTACTACTACTACTACTACTACTACTAGTACTGCTACTACTACTAACAACAACAAATCACCACAGCACCGAACCACTTGAGATAAAAAAAGCTATTAGTTCATTCATTTTGCTCACACTTTCTACAAGGATACTTAAATGATCAGTATAATCTATGTCCAGGAAAGTATTTCCCCCCCACATTAATCCGTGCTCTCGCGTTACCTTTTTATGCTCCTTAAGACAAAATCTATCAAAATAATGAATATAAGGGGGATAGGAAACAACCCTGCTTAACTCCTGACTTAATACGGAACCAGCCGCTAAACTCATTTCCAACCACTTTTCCTAAGCACTGTTATTATCGTACTTAGAACTAATCACTTTAGTGTATTTGTCTGGTATACCATACAAATATAAGACCTTTTTTAAAGCAATTTTATCAAGGAATCAAAAATGTGTTAATGATCTATAAAACTGGAGGACTATTGGTGTTGAATAACTCAGGCACTTCTGAATTATTAACCTAAGAGTGAAAATTTGATGGAAAAAATCCTCTAGAACCGCAATTTTCTTCTCTTATACATTAGTCTACAGCATATTTTAGTCTAAAAAGTATCATAGTACCAAATAATTTGCTACCTATAGAGACCAGGCTAATGCCTTGATAATTACCACACTCGGTTTTTCGTAAAATCGCTAGGAACTTCCCCTTTTTCAAAAATCGTATTCATAATCTTCAGTAACTTATTTCTACCCTCAGAGGCATCATATTTAAGGAACTCATTTACCACACTAGCTGTACCTGTGGCCTTGCTATTTTTAATCCTTTAAGTACTAACGCTAATTCTTCCTCACAAAACAAATCTTCCTTCCCATCCAAGGTATCACAAACCTTTTCATTTTCCTCTATATCTTTTCCTGCAACTTTATCTCGGTTTAGCACACTCTCAATATGTTCCACCATCTCTCTTTAGTTCTTTCCTTATTACTAATTGTGGCCCCGCCTCTACCTTTAATTGTTTAAAGTACGGACTGATTACTCCCTCCTGATTTACAAAGAAGCCATTAAGATATTTTGATATTATACCATATAGCTGCATCTTCCAGATCCTCGGAGATTTGATCCATGGCCTTCATTTCACACCTTCTTAGTTCTTATTTTAATGCTTTCTCGACTTTCTTTACATCCTACTTATTTTCATAGGATCTATCACTCAGATAGTTCTTGTATAAGCCCCTTCTCCTCTAATTTAAACACAAAGTATTTTCACTAATATTCCTGGTTGTGTTTCATACTTTCTTCCCCTAGACGCCATCAGCGACTTCACACATTATTTTCCTGAAATTACTCCATCCATCTTCTAAATTGTAAAATTTTAAGCTCTTCAATTTAGTATTCAACTGTTACTGGAAATTTACTCTCAAATCCTTATCCTGGTGTGGACAAACATTACAACCTCCCGGGAGGTAGCTACCCCTGCGAAATTCCATCTTTAAATTAACCCTTGACACTACTAGATTGTGATCTTTACTTTTAACATCAATAACAGCACTCTTATATACCCTAATATCTTCGATTGATCCTGCCAGTATTTGGTTTACAATATCATAATTAATAAGGATTTCTATCTTATCATCATGCGGATACCATGTTAGCCTATGGGCCATTGTATGACCAAACACTGTTTTTGTTATAACTAGATGTTTATATTTGCATCAGTTGTAATTGCATCAGTCTGTAGCCATTACTGTTTTCCTTTCCTAAACCAAATTTTCCTAGGCTAAGATACTATCTATCACAATTTCTACCGACCTGGGCGTAAAAATCTCCTAATTAAAACAACATATTTCAACCTGGGACTCTGTCTTTTTCTCTACTAACTGTAAGAAACTTTCTCCGAGTCACATATATTCTATAACTGATACCCTGCGCTTTTTAGTCATAAAGTCAGCGACTAGTATTCTAAAATTAATACATCCCAGCCTAAACAAAACTTAGCAGCTTCCTCTATCATCATGAGCCTTACTCCCCGTCTATGTACCCCATTTTACCTACCTGAGTAAATATATTCTATATTACCTGATTTCATGTTCCCTACCCCTAGAATATGAGTTTTTGAAACTCCTAATGAGTCCAGTTGAATCGTCTGAATTCTTTAGTTAAAATGTTGATAATATAGTTATTTTTTAACTTTGCAGCATTCAAAGCTCCAATTTTTATATTCTTTAAATCATTGATATTATTTTGGCCTCGGAAAAGTAATGGTCCCGGATACCAGTGCAGGACGGGGACCAACACATCTTCTCAAGTTTAAACTGAAGCGCTTAAGCCGGCTTAGAACCGGAAAGCAAGAAGTCCCTGGGACCTCTAGTATGAATGGAGGCTTTGTGCAATGCCGGTACCATCTTGGTCACAACATGGTTTTCAGCACTTGGCGATGCTCCTATAACAACAATAGTCAAAATCCTGCACAGACAATCTCAGGCCTATCACCTCTGACTCATTATATATTCATGCATACAAATGTTACGCTACTACGGGGAAACAACCCATAGTAGATAAATTAGCTATGATTAATTGTGGAAAGACAAATACGAAACATTTCTAGTAAATAGAAATCAGAGCACAATCATCTTAAAAATGGCCAAACTTGACGAAGCAAATTATCAAGTACTAGTACTAAACCTAATTCCTACTATTGTACATTTTAAGCGACAATCAAATGTTTCAGCCACAGCTGCAAGAAAGGGTTCAGCAGTTGGGAAATCAACTTTCCTTTTTATGCTTTCGGCTAGAAAAAAAAAACTTTAAAAAGAAAATCCTTTGGCGTAACAAATGTGAGAAATATTATCTTTGAATAGTAATTTTAAACTAAAAACTTTTGTTTATAATTTTTATTGTTCATGCTTTAATTACCATTTCATGCATAGGCACCACGATAGCGCTGCCTAAATAAAGAGCAAAGTAGGCCAAATGTATTATTTTTATTTTGTTTTCGCCAAGGCATTTCTTATGGAAGGAGAAAGCTCACTTTGGAAGGAGCTTATTCGATCGGAGTTCTAGCGCCCCACAGCCCTCGGAGCAAGAGCTGTTATTTATGTCCATACTACTACCGCTGCTACTGTTAGTATACCTGGTAATACTACAACTACTGCTGCTAGTACTCCTACTACAACCACTATGACTACTACTACTAAGGCTAAGGTCATGAAGGTGAAAAGTTCAGGGAATATTAAGGGACAAGTTGAACTAAATCACAACACACTTTGTGCATTTAGGTTTTCTAACGGGCTGGTTGAATCAGCAGAATCTTAGAAATGGCTTGGAGTATTAGGTTGAAATTTACCGGGGTTGTTATTTGGGATCTTAAACTAACCAAAAAATAATATTTGTATGCCAAAAATTGTAACATCCTGAAAAAATATTTATGGGCACTTGAAAATTATTCTGAAAAGCTGTTTTGAAAAGTAATTCTTATGTCTGCGTGCCTATTATAAATTTTACTCATTAAAGTTGCCATAAGCGCAATATGGAACAAAATTTACACTTTTGATGCCATTTTTTGTAACAGAAAGGCTGAAAAGTGTGAAAACTATCTTAGTTCTTACGATCTAAAATCATATACCGGAGGTTTAAAATCCCTCCTCTTTATTAATCCCTTCCCAGTCCCCTTTAGAAAGTCCACAAATTGTTTCGTGACTAGCAGAGCTATGGGACAATTGCAACATTTTAGAGGATATCTAATACCCTAATCTAAAGATCTTAATCATGTCAACATGTTTTTTAGTGGATTAATAAAAATAAACTTACTGACAAAGAAATTTTTCAAAGAAAGGTAAAGATTCTTCTGAAACTTAAGACCAGCAGAAATACATTCATATAATAATTAGATGACCAGATATTACTTTTGAGACAAACAAAAATGAAATCACTTATTGATTATAACAAAATCAATGATCATATGTCTAATGGCTTACAAAAAACGATTAAAATTTGTCTGGCGACAAGCCAGTCTGGTGGAAGAAAAAAGCCCATGACTCGTTGTCTTATTACGCTTTTGATAATTATAGAAAAAGCTATGGCCAAAATATTGATGACCGATTTATTGCATGGTAAATTTTCTCGGTACGCTTTTCAACATCCCTCTCAATATGTCCTGAAAGTTTCAACTTCATGGTCTAAGCGGTTCTTAGAATATTGCAGATCCTCCTGTTTGATGAACCAGATACACATAGTGCCTTTTGATTTAGTGTAACATGCCCATCAACAATCTTCAAAGTTTGACCTTAATCCACTTGGCCTTTTGGGATGCACTCGGAGTCAAATATTTCCTCTTTTACTAATCATAAATTTTCATGTTAACAATAGGCAAATTTAAAACCCTTACCCTGTGGCTATTGGGAGAATGCCATCCCTGGAGGATTAGGTATTTGACCTTTTGACATAGCTTGAACAAAAGTTGAGTCGTTTTTTTATTTAGTGTTGAGCAAAGGGAGTGCCTAAAAAGAGCAAAGAAAGGGGGGCTGGTTGCCCTCCAACATCTCTTCAGCTTCTAAACATAGTTCTAAGTTTTAACTTAATGACATCTTTTCACAACCAGCAAGCACATAGTGTGTTCTGATTCTATTCTGCATCCCTCTCAGCAAAATGAGGACAATAGACAGCCAGTGAAAAAATTGTGCAAATACTTTGGTCAAGACCTCCACGTGACCGTCCTCAGTGCAGAATAAAACTGATAAAAATTAAACAAAAACCTTAAACAAAACACAAAACTAAAATAGGATGACCCTTTTTGAGTAACAATGAAAGGGTAACTGATTAAAAAACGCAACTCTAAATGACGTTTCCCAATTTCATTAGATTCTATAATCAATTTCATCTGATAACAATCTACCAGGAAAGCGATTAGCCTTTAGGAGTGCTTTACATAAGATGAAACAATAGACAAGTTGCATAATTTATAGCCTTTGCCCCTAGGGCTCTGGGGGTTTTCTCATCCCCGTAGGAATAGTTATTAGACCTTTGAACTATTTAGAACAAAATTTTATCCCAAATTGCGATTGAATATATTTGGGGGAAAAGAACGTGAGGGACTGGCTGCCTTTCAATCACTTTCAAAGCTTGAAAAGGGCACTAGATATTCTGACTTTCCAACCGAATGAATCCACCCTGAAGCTTATAGGACCACCCCTTCTAATGAAGTGCCTCTGGGAAAAGAAACATTTAAGTCTTATAGTTCTTTACAATAGGCAACGCTATCGCATTGCCTCTTTTATTATGGCACTTGGTATTAACCAAGTGACATATAGCAGTCGCCAATTCTGTCGGTCTGTCGGTCTGTCTGTCGGTCCCGGTTTTGCTACTTTAGGCACTTCCAGGTAAGCTAGGACGATGAAATTTGGCAAGCGTATCAGGGACCGGACCAGATTAAATTAGAAATAGTCGTTTTCCCGATTTGACCATCTGGGGGGGGGAGTGGGGGTCCGGTTAATTCACAAAAATAAAAAAAATGAAGTATTTTTAACTTATCAGCAGGTGATTGGATCTTAATGAAATTTGATGTTTCAAATGATATTGTGTCTCAGAGCTTTTATTTTAAATTCCGACAGGATCTGATGACATTGGGGGGACCCGGAGGGGGAAAACCTAAAGTCCCGGTTTTGCTACTTTAGGCACTTCCAGGTAAGCTAGGACGATGAAATTTGGCAAGCGTATCAGGGACCGGACCAGATCAAATTAGAGATAGTCGTTTTCCCGATTTGACCATCTGGGGGGGGGGAGTGGGGGCCGGTTAATTCGGAAAAAATAGAAAAAATGAAGTACTATTAACTTATGAGCGGGTGATTGGATCTTAATGAAATTTGTTGTTTGGAATGATATTGTGTCTCAGAGCTCTTAATTTAAATCCCGACTGGGTCTGATGACATTGGGGGGAGTTGGAGGGGGGAAACCTAAAATCTTGGAAAACACTTAGAGTGGAGGGATCGGGATGAAACTTGATGGGAAAAGTAAGCGCAAGTCCCAGATACATGATTGACATAATCGGAACTGATTTGCTCTCTTTGGGGTAGTTGGGGGGGGGGGGAGTAATTCTTAAAAATTTGAAAAATGAGGTATTTTCAACTTACGAACGGGTGATCGGATCTCAATCAAATTTGATGTTTAGAAGGATATCGTGTCTTAGAGCTCTTATTTTAAATCCCGACCAGATCTGGGGACGGGGGCGGGGAGTTGGGAAACCTAAAACTTGGAAAACACTTAGAGTGGAGGGATCGGGATGAAACATGGTGGGAAAAATAAACACAAGTCCTAGATAGATGATTGATATAAACGGAACGGATCCGATCTCTTCTGGGTAGTTGGGGGGGGGGGGGTATTACTGAAAAAAAATGAAGTATTTTTAACTTACGAACGGGTGATCGGATCTCAATGAAATTTGATATTTAGAAGGATATAATGGCTCAGAGCTCTTATTTTAAACCCAACCGGATCTGGTGACATTGGGGGGGGGGGAGTTGGGAGGGAGAAACCTAAAAATTGGAAAACACTTAGAGTGGAGGGATCGGGATGAAACTTTGGTGAAAAAAAACACGAGTCCCAGATACATGATTGACATAACCAGAACGGATCCGCTCTCTTTGGGGTAGTTGGGGGGGGGGGCTAATTCTGAAAAATTAGAAAAAATGAGGTATTTTTAACTTACGAACGGGTAATTGGATCTCCATGAAATTTGATTTCTTGAAGGATATCGTGTCTCAAAGCTCTTATTTTAAATCCTGACCGGATCTGGTGACATTGGGGGAAGTTTGGGGTGGGGAAACCTAAAATGATGGGAAACGCTTAGATTGGAGGGATTGGGATGAAACTTGGTTGGAATAATAAGCAGAAGTCTTGCATACGTGTTTTACATAATTGGAACGGATCCGCTCAATTGCGGGGGGGGGGATTCTGAAAAATAAGAAAAATGACGTATTTTTAACTTACGAAGGAGTGATCGGATCTTCATGAAACTTTATATTTAGAAGGACCTCGTAACTCCCGATCCCGACCAGATCTTTTGACATTGTGGGGATTTGGAGGGGGAAATCTTGGAAAAACACTTTTAGTGTAGGAATCGGGATAAAGTTTGGTGGATAGAATAAACAAATGTCCTTGATACGTGATTGACAGAATTGTACTGGATTCGCTCTCTTTGGGGGAGTTGGGGGGAGGGGTTCAGTGATTTGGCGAGTTCGGTGCTTCTGGACGTGCTAGGGTGATGAAAATTGGTAGGCGTGTCAGGGAGCTGCACAATTTGACTTGATAAAGTCGTTTTCCCAGATTCGACCATCTGGGGGGCAAAAGGGAGAGGAAAAATTAGAAAAAATTAGGTATTTATAACTTACGAGTGGGTGATCGGATCTTAATGAATTTTGATATTTAGAAGGACTTTGTGACTCAGAGCTCTTATTTTAAATCTTGACCGGCATTAAGCCTCTTATTTTCCTTTTTAAATCAATCTATTGATTCATAGAATTTTGTTAGAGCTCATACCATATGATCTCTTGGCTCTTAGCTCTTCTCGCCTCGTCACAAGTGCCATATGAGCTCTTAGCTCTTGTTTTTATATTCCAATCTAAAGTGTCACTTTTGGAGTTCAAAGGTTGGAAAGCAAAATAGGGGCACCATGATCAACTGATATGACAGCTGAAGCAATTAATAGCTTTTGAATAAGTCGTCAGAATATGATGGCTATTTGTGTCCTATTACAGCAGTGTGATCTTGCTAGTGCCTGCTATCGCAGTCCAGACGGGCTACGGTTTCTAAAAGTTCTACCCTCGCTGGGTTTCTTATTGTGGGCCTGTTAAAGGTAACGGATGGCTTGTTCAAATGAAAGCACAAAATTCATCCTTGGAATATGCAAGCTAATTTTATACTCGTATGAGTCATCAACATTCTGAGTTTTCGGAGGCTTTTTTAATTAGCAGATTCGGTACTTGTGTATTATTCAGAAAACACTCAATAAGTGAAGTTAGGTTCTTTCGTGAACTACGATGCAGGTATATTTAATTAAATATTATATATATATATATATAGAGGTGGTTAGGTTATGTTAAGTTAGGTATTTGATATAATGCACCCCCCCCCTAATGTGCAAATATATAGCCCGAAATTTTGATAAAGCTAATGAAATAAAACAAAATATGATGAAAATATAATACTTTATTAGTAATAAATGGTGTTCTACTGTCAGCAAACACGGTATTTACATGCAAATTGACTTTTTTCAAACATGACCTATTGTTACACTTCCAAAAATGTTCTCTTTTTAAGTCTTTGGCTAATCCCAAATCTTCATTTCAAAATCCATGTTCAGACACTATCTTCTATCACTATGCGTAGCAAAGTAAATTGAGTTCTGTCTTTGTGGCTATGAAACCGGATTTTCGCATCGTAGTTTACTTCATCAAAGATTGACCTTAATGCACTTGGCCTTTTGGGATGCACTCGGAGTCAAATATTTCCTCTTTTACCAATCATAAATTTTCATGTTAACAATAGGCAAATTTACAACCCTTACCCTGTGGCTATTGGGAGCATGGCATCCCTGGAGGATTAGGTATTTCACCTTTTGACATAGCTTGAACAAAAGTTGAGTCGTTTTTTTATTAGTGTTGAGCAAAGGGAGTGCCTAAAAAGAGCAAAGAAAGGGGGACTGGCTACCCTCCAACATCTCTTCAACTTCTAAACATAGTTCTAAGTTTTAACTTAATGACATCTTTTCACAACCAGCAAGCACATAGTGTGTTCTGATTCTATTCTGCGTCCCTCTCAACAAAATGAGGACAATAAACACCCAGGGAAAAAATTGTGCAAATACTTTGGTCAAAACCTCCACGTGGCCGTCCTCAGTGCAGAATAAAACTGATAAAAATTAAACAAAAACCTTAAACAAAACACAAAACTAAAATAGGATGACCCTTTTTGAGTAACAATGAAAGGGTAACTGATTAAAAAACGCAACTCTAAATGACGTTTCCCAATTTCATTAGATTCTATAATCAATTTCATCTGATAACAATCTACCAGGAAAGCGATTAGCCTTTAGGAGTGCTTTACATAAGATGAAACAATAGACAAGTTGCATAATTTATAGCCTTTGCCCCTAGGGCTCTGGGGGTTTTCTCATCCCCGTAGGAATAGTTATTAGACCTTTGAACTATTTAGAACAAAATTTTATCCCAAATTGCGATTGAATATATTTGGGGGAAAAGAACGTGAGGGACTGGCTGCCTTTCAATCACTTTCAAAGCTTGAAAAGGGCACTAGATATTCTGACTTTCCAACCGAATGAATCCTCCCTGAAGCTTATAGGACCACCCCTTCTAATGAAGTGCCTCTGGGAAAAGAAACATTTAAGTCTTATAGTTCTTTACAATAGGCAACGCTATCGCATTGCCTCTTTTATTATGGCACTTGGTATTAACCAAGTGACATATAGCAGTCGCCAATTCTGTCGGTCTGTCGGTCTGTCTGTCGGTCCCGGTTTTGCTACTTTAGGCACTTCCAGGTAAGCTAGGACGATGAAATTTGGCAAGCGTATCAGGGACCGGACCAGATTAAATTAGAAATAGTCGTTTTCCCGATTTGACCATCTGGGGGGGGGAGTGGGGGTCCGGTTAATTCACAAAAATAAAAAAAATGAAGTATTTTTAACTTATCAGCAGGTGATTGGATCTTAATGAAATTTGATGTTTCAAATGATATTGTGTCTCAGAGCTTTTATTTTAAATTCCGACAGGATCTGATGACATTGGGGGGACCCGGAGGGGGAAAACCTAAAGTCCCGGTTTTGCTACTTTAGGCACTTCCAGGTAAGCTAGGACGATGAAATTTGGCAAGCGTATCAGGGACCGGACCAGATCAAATTAGAGATAGTCGTTTTCCCGATTTGACCATCTGGGGGGGGAGTGGGGGCCGGTTAATTCGGAAAAAATAGAAAAAATGAAGTACTATTAACTTATGAGCGGGTGATTGGATCTTAATGAAATTTGTTGTTTGGAATGATATTGTGTCTCAGAGCTCTTAATTTAAATCCCGACTGGGTCTGATGACATTGGGGGGAGTTGGAGGGGGGAAACCTAAAATCTTGGAAAACACTTACAGTGGAGGGATCGGGATGAAACTTGATGGGAAAAGTAAGCGCAAGTCCCAGATACATGATTGACATAATCGGAACTGATTTGCTCTCTTTGGGGTAGTTGGGGGGGGGAGTAATTCTTAAAAATTTGAAAAATGAGGTATTTTCAACTTACGAACGGGTGATCGGATCTCAATCAAATTTGATGTTTAGAAGGATATCGTGTCTTAGAGCTCTTATTTTAAATCCCGACCAGATCTGGGGACGGGGGCGGGGAGTTGGGAAACCTAAAACTTGGAAAACACTTAGAGTGGAGGGATCGGGATGAAACATGGTGGGAAAAATAAACACAAGTCCTAGATAGATGATTGATATAAACGGAACGGATCCGATCTCTTCTGGGTAGTTGGGGGGGGGGGGGGTATTTCTGAAAAAAAAATGAAGTATTTTTAACTTACGAACGGGTGATCGGATCTCAATGAAATTTGATATTTAGAAGGATATAATGGCTCAGAGCTCTTATTTTAAACCCAACCGGATCTGGTGACATTGGGGGGGGGGAGTTGGGAGGGAGAAACCTAAAAATTGGAAAACACTTAGAGTGGAGGGATCGGGATGAAACTTTGGTGAAAAAAAACACGAGTCCCAGATACATGATTGACATAACCAGAACGGATCCGCTCTCTTTGGGGTAGTTGGGGGGGGGGGCTAATTCTGAAAAATTAGAAAAAATGAGGTATTTTTAACTTACGAACGGGTAATTGGATCTCCATGAAATTTGATTTCTAGAAGGATATCGTGTCTCAAAGCTCTTATTTTAAATCCTGACCGGATCTGGTGACATTGGGGGAAGTTTGGGGTGGGGAAACCTAAAATGATGGGAAACGCTTAGATTGGAGGGATTGGGATGAAACTTGGTTGGAATAATAAGCAGAAGTCTTGCATACGTGTTTTACATAATTGGAACGGATCCGCTCAATTGCGGGGGGGGGATTCTGAAAAATAAGAAAAATGACGTATTTTTAACTTACGAAGGAGTGATCGGATCTTCATGAAACTTTATATTTAGAAGGACCTCGTAACTCCCGATCCCGACCAGATCTTTTGACATTGTGGGGATTTGGAGGGGGAAATCTTGGAAAAACACTTTTAGTGTAGGAATCGGGATAAAGTTTGGTGGATAGAATAAACAAATGTCCTTGATACGTGATTGACAGAATTGTACTGGATTCGCTCTCTTTGGGGGAGTTGGGGGGAGGGGTTCAGTGATTTGGCGAGTTCGGTGCTTCTGGACGTGCTAGGGTGATGAAAATTGGTAGGCGTGTCAGGGAGCTGCACAATTTGACTTGATAAAGTCGTTTTCCCAGATTCGACCATCTGGGGGGCAAAAGGGAGAGGAAAAATTAGAAAAAATTAGGTATTTATAACTTACGAGTGGGTGATCGGATCTTAATGAATTTTGATATTTAGAAGGACTTTGTGACTCAGAGCTCTTATTTTAAATCTTGACCGGCATTAAGCCTCTTATTTTCCTTTTTAAATCAATCTATTGATTCATAGAATTTTGTTAGAGCTCATACCATATGATCTCTTGGCTCTTAGCTCTTCTCGCCTCGTCACAAGTGCCATATGAGCTCTTAGCTCTTGTTTTTATATTGCAATCTAAAGTGTCACTTTTGGAGTTCAAAGGTTGGAAAGCAAAATAGGGGCACCATGATCAACTGATATGACAGCTGAAGCAATTAATAGCTTTTGAATAAGTCGTCAGAATATGATGGCTATTTGTGTCCTATTACAGCAGTGTGATCTTGCTAGTGCCTGCTATCGCAGTCCAGACGGGCTACGGTTTCTAAAAGTTCTACCCTCGCTGGGTTTCTTATTGTGGGCCTGTTAAAGGTAACGGATGGCTTGTTCAAATGAAAGCACAAAATTCATCCTTGGAATATGCAAGCTAATTTTATACTCGTATGAGTCATCAACATTCTGAGTTTTCGGAGGCTTTTTTAATTAGCAGATTCGGTACTTGTGTATTATTCAGAAAACACTCAATAAGTGAAGTTAGGTTCTTTCGTGAACTACGATGCAGGTATATTTAATTAAATATTATATATATATATATATATAGAGGTGGTTAGGTTATGTTAAGTTAGGTATTTGATATAATGCACCCCCCCCCCCCCTAATGTGCAAATATATAGCCCGAAATTTTGATAAAGCTAATGAAATAAAACAAAATATGATGAAAATATAATACTTTATTAGTAATAAATGGTGTTCTACTGTCAGCAAACACGGTATTTACATGCAAATTGACTTTTTTCAAACATGACCTATTGTTACACTTCCAAAAATGTTCTCTTTTTAAGTCTTTGGCTAATCCCAAATCTTCATTTCAAAATCCATGTTCAGACACTATCTTCTATCACTATGCGTAGCAAAGTAAATTGAGTTCTGTCTTTGTGGCTATGAAACCGGATTTTCGCATCGTAGTTTACTTCATCAAAGAACTTAACTTTACTTATTGAGTGTGTTCTGAATAATACCCAAGTACCGCAGATTCTTTCAAGATGTCTCGTAATGGGTTAACCGAGTAAGAATATTAACAGGGCTAAAATATATTTACTGAATAGGGCCCCAGGGTTGAAGTATTGAGATTGAAGAAACATGAAATTAAGTTTACAAAAAGGGTGTTTTCTGATATTCAGAGCCCAAATGCCTCCCTCCAAGTACAAACTACCACCATCATGTGATATTGGCCAAACATAAAAAAGAAAAAAAAAAGCACTTGGTTGTTTTTATTTCTTGGTTTTAGATTATATTTGTTTGTAGGTTATTTTAGTTATAATCTTTGCTTTATCAGCGTTGAAGATGCCTTGTTTCTTATGCAGGCGATATATCTGTGTCGTTTCAGTTTTTACCTTTCTGTTCTGCTGCCCGTAGTCCCGTTTGTAAGTTCTTTGTTGAAATTTCTCTTTTTGTTGTTCTTTGTTTATGCCAGGCCGGTTCTGCTTAGGATCTTTCAGGGGAATTCATCCATCGACCAGTCCATCAGGATAATAGGAAAAATCAAAAAGGTCAAAAATCATATAGTTTATGGATCATCACCAATCAAAGCCCATTATCAAGGCTAAATAAGAAACTTTCCTGTTGTTTCTAAGTTATTCGAGGGAAGTAAATAATTAGGTCCGTGCATATGCGACGATATAAGACGTCAAGGGGAAATAGTTAAACTAGTTTCTTAGCCACCAACGATGAAAACAAATCCAGATCTCAGGAATTTATTACCCCTTGCGGCACACGAAGCAAAAGCGCTCTTATTCGTCATCCTCCACAAGGGCCTCTCTTGCCCTTTTGTCTGCATAATTTCTCTTTTCCACTTCCTGATCAAACTTTTTGAATGTAGATTCCCATATACTACTTGGCCCGAGTCCAAGCTACCACCCCTAGAGTCAATTGGTCTCTGCTGAACATTTTCATGTTTAAATGATATTGTCTCTCTTAAGAAATATAATCAAAGTCTCTACTGAATACGAAAATAAGCAAATTTGTTGGTAATATCTCTTAATTGATTAATCGATGGTAGCAAACTCAGCAAATACCACACAGTAGAAATAACAATATATGAATATTATTATAATTACCAACGATGGACATTATAAATTTTAGTAATGTTTTGAATAACTGATAATATTGGCACTTAACTAGCGAATAACAATTTATTTCGCAACCAACCAGTCTCCGACTAGTGAAATAAATCTCCCAAAAGCGAAATAACGAGGGTAATGCCAGGCGAGAAAGTAAGCAGGACAAACGCGCGAATTTTCTATTGATGAATTATCTGGACTTTAAATCACACAGGAAAAACCACCCTGTGACACAAACCAAATATTGACACTAGATACTAGTCACTCCATACGGAGATTGCACATGCTCCACATAATTTACTTCACCTAGGAAGATCGCACCAAACAGGACAGGCTTATCTCCCCTTCATATCGCCAAGTGGGTAAATTTTCGCTAATTTGCCGTATAAATGGTCTTACAACATTCAATGCTGAAGATTATCTGCAAGTCCACTAATTCCACTCGAAAGATAATCCAGCTTTTACTTTCTTTTGTCCATTCTTACATCCCAAGGTATTTTTTTTTCTAATACGGGGGGATTTCACTACTGCAATCTCAATTACCCCTAAATCCCTGGATTAGTTCAAATTTCTTCTTCTATTCTTCAAATCTTAAAATTGTCTCATTATTACGGTTAAAACAGTCGTTTTTTGCTTTTGTTTTTTAATTAGGTTATGCCTAAGTCCGTTTTTCCAAAAGATACCCTCGCAGATACAATGTGTTCTCCCTATAGATAGATAGATAGAAAGATAGATTTATTCACACGAAAAGCCCAATTGGGCCATGGTGACATACACAAAACAAGTGAAAAAATACAGCAACAAACATAGACTGAAAAGACATTAAACTAATTATTTAAGAAAACATCACAATACCTCATACCTACCCGGACGAACTTTCCAATATTATTTATACTTAAGTAACACCTACTTCTCAAAATTTCCGAAATCCAATCTCTCCCCCCAACCTCCCTACCAAATATTTCCAAGAGCAAATCCCTCAACTCCCTACAATCCCCTAAAAAATGTTGCAAAGACTCATCCATCTCTCCCCAGATAGGGCAATTGTAAGGACCATCCCTCAATCTATTTCTCTCTAAATATTTCCTACGTTCTTCAAGAGGCATAAAATTTCCCTTTACATATATTACCCATTTCAAATCATCCGGAGCCAATCCTATTTTTAGGTAAATTTCTTCGCCCCAGTTCTCCTTGACCTCCGGATATATCCCAAGGGACGGCGAGGTGGCCTTCTCAGCTTGCCAAACCTGAACTTTCTGAGATTCTAGCCTAGTAGCAACTAACCTAGATACAGTAGCTACCATCTCTCCTATCCCCTTTCCTTCATTCCAGCAATTACCTAGCGCTGCACGGTCTAATATATTCTTCACCTGTTTTGGCCACGAATCCTTCCTCCTATCTTGAAGCATCATTAAAAATGCTTGTTTGACTAGCCTATTATCTTCTATCGGTGATACCCTTTCCCAAAATTTAACCATACTACTTAACCTACTCTGTCTCATGCACTTTATTCCTATATCCCCTCTTAGTACTGACCTATTAAACTTATTATCAAGGCCTAAATACGCTTGAAAAACCTCAACTGTATTCTCTCTAAATTCAACCCCTTATTAAACCCCCAAAGCTCCGCCCCGTAATGCAAAGCCGATCTAACCCTAGCATTAAAAACATACTTTAGCAGTCCTACATCCCTAATTTCCTTGATACTACTTTTACTTAACAATCCTAGTAGTCTATTTCCCTTACTATCTACTATCTTGAGATGTTTTTTCAATTTCCCATCTGACGAACGCCTACAACCTAAGTACTGAGATTCATCTACGTAGTCTAGTGTCCTACCTTCATACGTAAACTGACACTGCGAATATATCTGTTCTCCACTTTTCCTAAAAACCATTACCACCGACTTCTTTATGTTTGACACTAGTTTCTTATTCCTAAGATAAGAAGATGCTAGATCTAGCAGTTGTTGTAAATGTTCTTTACTTTTCGCTACTAATGCTATGTCATCCGCAAATAGTAATGCCATAACGCTTGCACTTGAAAGCTTAATTTTTGGGGCGCCTCTGCCTATCAAACATTCTTCAAAATCATTAATATACAATAAAAATGGCCTTGGGGAAATTGTACATCCCTGCTTAACACCAAGTCAACTCTTAACAACCCTAGAGAAATCCTTGCCTACTCGTACTACAATTTTAACTATATTATACATAGATGCTGTAATCTTAACAATTGTGCTTGGTAGCCCTAGTGCTAACAACGACTCTATCATTAAACTTCTATCCACTCCATCAAATGCCCTTTTAAATCCAAAAATGCAACAAATAGCATGCCCTCTTTTCTCCTAGCCTGTTTCATAATCATCCCCAATAAAATAAAAATCTGATCTATAGGACTATAGCCTTTTCTCAACCCTGCCTGCGAATCTGATAAAATTCTATTTTGGTCTATCCAATTATCTATTCTACAACATAATATCTTAGCAAAAAACCTTACTAAGCGCATTACTTAGGCTTATACCTCTATAATTCCCATGGTCTAATCTATCCCCCTTTTTAAATAACGGTACAACAGACGTAGCCCAAGACAAGGGCCATTCTGCACTGTTCAATATACCGGAAAACATCCCTGCTATAACAGGTAGCAGCCACACCCGTCCCCACTTCCAAAGTGCGGTTGGTATTCCATCTATGCCTGGAGCAGACCCGCCTCTCATTCCTTTCATTGTCTCCCAAACTTCAATTACTTGGATGGGAGCAACAAAATCATAATCACTTTCTTGCATTGGCCTATCAACTACATCACGTAAAGCAGATACTAGATCTACACTTAAACTAGTTCCTCCTCGCTCCCTAATCACTTCGTTTTCTCTCTCCTCTAAATATGTAGGCCTAGAATCTACTGCTGGAATACCATCACAAACCTGTGTTCCTCCTATACAATTTTTAGCTATACGCCAAAAGATCCTAATATCTCCTTCTCTATAATCTTTTTTCAAATTGCTCTCCTGTCCTAATTTTATACTCTTTTTTCTTAATCTTTAACATTTTCTTATACTTATTCCGAATCAACTTATAAATCATAAGAAAATCTAGTATTTTCCCTACTACCTATGCTATCCCTCACTTTCCGCAGTGCCTCTTACACTTCCTGGCGTTTTCTTTCACAATCGTCATCAAAAAATCCATTCTTAATATCATTCTTAACTCTGCATTTTAACTTTGAACCTACCTTATATACAACATCATTTACTAATGCTAACGGCTCCTCTATTTTTCCATCACCTAGTAAAACCAAACATTTCTCTAATTCCCGCTGAACTTCTTCACTCGTCATCATACTCTGAAAATTTTTCTCATTTTCTCCTGTTACTTTCATTGCCTTTCTAATCCCTAAATCCTCAGTTTCCCTGCGTTTTTCTTTCTATCACTATTAGTCGCTAGTTTTTTAGAACTAACCAACTCAAAAGTAGCCCTAACAGGCAAGTGATCTGAACCTACCACTGCCATCACCTCGAAATCCGCTCATAGATGCCAAAGAGGAATATCCACCAAAATATAATCAATTACACTTGGAGAAGTCCCGGAAAAACAAATACAATATCCCACACCTTCATCCTTTCCAACTCTTCCATTCAAAATAACAAAATTTTCCTTACCACAAAAATCCAAAATTTTACGGCCCCAATTATTCTTTCGTCTACTATGGTCCTTACTTACCCTCGGAGGGAGATGGATTACTAAATCATCCCAAACCTCCCAAGTAGCTTCATCCGTACAGGCATGAGGTGACATCAAAACTTCTGGAGTAACTCCAACATAACCATTAAAGTCCCTCATAAGACAAAACAAGTCAGAAGGATACTGAATAGAAAATTTACGTTTTTAATCCTCTAATATACACCACGTATCCTCCTCGTTGTACGAGCTCGACTCTAGAGGGATATAAATTGCACAAAAAATAATATTCCGTCCATCGGCTTTGACTCTTAACCACATCAAATTACAAGAAACACTCTTCAGCCGTTGGACTTTATGCTGAGACAAAAAATTTTCAGATACAAAAATTGCGACTCCACCATAAGTTCGTCCATTCTTAGATTTTTTTACGATGGACACCGAAATACCGAAACCTTTCAAACTGAATTTCTTTTTCCAACCAAGTTTCAGATAATACTACAATATCAAACATACACTGCGATACCAATAGAATATTAACTTTCATTTTACTCCATCCTTGAATGTTCCAACGCATTATATTTATTCTTTCCTGTACAACACCATGGCCCTGATCTCCCTATTCTTTCGGCCGATTACTTTGATCTTAGAAAAATAGCTTACGAAGTGCGATCTGCCTTTCATTTATTGCGCCCCTACCTATAAGAAAGGGTGGCTGTGTTGTAATTCGTGCACTATCATTCGGGCTAATAATTTCAGAATTTCCTCTCTTTGGACCGCCCCTTTCAGCTTATGGCGCAACAGCAGACAAGGGTGTTTTATGCGCTTCGATTTAATTTTGCTATTTTACAGGATCACTAAATGCGCTACCAAATGACTGCATAGATGTGAAGCTTGAATTTGATAACTGCGAATCTGCTCTCGGTCTTCCACTCATCTTTCAACGTTATGTTTGAACCTCCAACAGCCGATGCCTGGTATGCACTAGCAACCCCCCTTCTATATTCACCACCAGGTACTGTGCGCTGCTCTATCGCATCAGTTTCGAAATTGTATATATAACCCTTGTTCTCTACAAACAATTTCATACCACGCAACTTCGCCTCTTTTCCCGCTGATTTCGCTGCCTCAAGGGTAAATTTTATTTTCTTTCTCGCAAGTAATTCTCGTGTTGTGTAGTCAGGCGTAATCCAAATTTTTGCGTGTCTAAAATGTTGACCTGATTTCAGAACAAGATCGCGGCAAAAAGCGCTCGTAAATTTAACCAAAACGGGGCGGGGGTTTTGATTACACTTAATACGGAAAACGTCTTTTATGTCGCTAAGATGTATCGAGGCATTCGGTATAAACTGGTTAAAAGTGGCAACTACATCTTCAAGTAATGTCTGTGCTCGTCTTGACGGATCAAAGTTATACAAAATTACATTTGTTCGTTTCGAATCAGCCTCCATATTACTCATTTTAAGTCGCATCTTCTCCAGTTTAGTTCTCAGAGAACCCACTATTCGCTGCGTATTTATATTTTCTGCCTTAACTTCAGCGATCGCTCCCTCCAACTTAATTGATAACTGGGCCAGCCCCCCCCCATTTATTCCCGCTATTTCTGATGAAATTGAGTCTATTTTTGCTAACTGACCATTCATTAGGGTGAGCATTGCCATTATTCGAGATTCTGCATCATTAGAGATATGGCTATCCCCTGAATTCTGGCCTTGTGTAAACATTCCTTGGAATGAAATGAACAAATTCGAAGCTCTATGTTTCACAGGTATTGCCAATAGGGATACAATTTTGTGCCACTATAACCCTTATTATTGCCGGACTGGCATACCGCTCTTTGATTTTTATATAAAATTGTCTTATTTTAATAATGCCGAAAGTTCAATTTATGCAGCGGACAAAGACTTCAGTCAATTCAAGTTATTCAGTGACGTCAGATATTCCACTTGGTTACACATACTGAATGAATATTTTTAAAGAGTTTATAAGACGTAAAAATGTTCTCATTATTTCGTAACTACTGAAAGAATTCAGTGTCTAATTAAATCAGAATAAAAGTCCTTTACCAACTACTGGTTTCACATTGAGATTAATCCTTTTTAAAAGAATAGATAGATCTTAACTGTTCAACAACTGAAAAACGACTGATATATAGAGATCAGTTCGTCAAAATTTTTAATCAGCAGTAAGTAAATCAACTTCGTGTTTCTCCATGTAAATTTCATTGGCTGTTATAGGCTAGTTTAAGTCGTATTATCGTAAACACATGTTCGAATAACTATCAGTATGTCGATACTTCCGTTAGTGCGACTGCCACTAGTGCAAGTTCTCGCACCAACGCTGGTACCCGTGTAAGTACTCTTACACCCGCTTGCACCAGTGTCATTAATCTATTACGGCCATTGTACAAGGCACAGGGTCACCAGTGTACGTGACACAGCGCTATCAGTGCCACTAATAACGGTAATAGTGTACAGTAACACGGATGTGACGAGGCTAGGAGCTCTATAAGCTCAGCCCTCACTAATTATCGTGTTTCAAGCCCAAAGTTCTTCTTATGAAAATCTTACGTTCCTTCAGGAAAGATATCTTGCATAATATAGGACCTTCTCTTCTATACTAAACTCTACCCTCTCATGCTCTCTAGACTTTACCTACACTAATCGAAAGAAGTCAAAAGTAAAAGTAGAAAAAGCTTACTTATTTGCAGATCATATTCTCAACAAAAACTAAACTAAACAATCAAACAATGAACACTTCGTGACTAACCTCCGGCTCAGATGTGCATAAGCTCTGACCAAAGGCAATGAATGACCGATCATAATGCCCCTCTTGCCTTAAACATAATTCGCACTTTGCTTTGGTTCAACGTCTTCCTAAACACTTCCTGAAAGTTTTATCTCAATACCCCTAGCCTTAGTAGCAGAAGAGGTAGTAGTAATAGTTCAAGTATTAAAGTATTAGTAGTATTAGTAGCAGTAGTTGTTGTAGCAGTAGTTATAGTAGTATCAGCAGTGGTAGTAAAATTCACATATGGCTTTTTCGCTTATCTAAACATCCCCATCAACATACCCTGAAAGTTTAACCTTTTTATTCCAAGAATTTTCTGAGATATTGTTGAGAATGCTTTTTAAGTAATAGAGGGGATCTGGATCCCATGAGAACATCATTTGCATTTATCGCCTGCTCAGACACATAGGCACATAGAGGGAGAGACAAAACACATAAAAACTAACAGAGTCAAAAACACAAGCGCAAAAAGATCAACACAGAGACAAGCAAATACCTGCTCAGACAGACAGGTGGAGAGAGAGAGATAAGCAAACAGCTACTCAGACAAATAGTACAGAGAGAGAAAGACAGACAAAAACACAGACAGACACACATATTCAGACAAACGAAAATACTAAGACAGACTGTTTGCCTGTCTTTTTTGATTTGGAATGAATATAGGCCATCTCTCTCACACATTGATATATACCCTGTTCACTAATCCCAGACTCTAGTAGGCCCCTTATGAGCCTGCTAGTAGTACTTATTTCTAAAAAAAAATTCCTTTTCTTGCATTTCTGCTTTTGAACAAACATTCTAAACGTTGGAGATAATAGTGTACCTTAAAAATAACGGAAACGTAACAAAATAATGGAATGAAATATTTTTATTGAAATAATAGCATGCAGAATATCATCATGGAAAAATAAAAGCTTTTAATCCATTCCATAAATTACTTTCTTATGTTTTCTCCTCACATAGCACTAATTCCATTTTGGGGTTATATACGGTTTTTAATATGGTTTCAGCTACAATTGTAACAACAATTTTATCAATGGTATTATTAGGTTCTTTGACAGAAAATGTTGTTAAAATGTCAACGATAAAGGTACCGTTTGCAGGTGGTTTGTTTTTCATCAATTCATTTATGTACCCCGTTGTCATATTATCTACCTTATTATCATATTATCTTTTTATTTTCCTTGTGATTTTACTTTTTATTACCATATTATTTTTACATAGTTTGCAGTTTTGGAACATTTATAAGATATGCATTATGATATTGGTGCAGTAGTAGGCCTTTCTTTTTCTCTTTGTTTTCATTTGAATGATAATACCAGAACGGTGGTGATAGAATTTATCAACAAGTAACGGGTTACCAGAACCATAGACAAGAAATTAACCTTGGCTATCCACTATTTGTTTCATGTTTGTATTCTCTTTGGGTGCTATCACCTCTGGACACGCAACTCTCGCATATCAACCATCAGTAATGATGGATTTTTTCGGCTGTCCAAAGGAATCTAATCGCAAACTTTCATGAATACGCACGCATACATTTCCAATAGTGTTACCACTAGTACTAAAATAACTTAATCATATAATCACACTTTTTTGAGACATTTAATATTCGCTTTTCAATTTAGGATGTAAGCGTTTAAACTTCCAATGTAAAAAAAAGTACTGGTTGAAAATACACAATAAACTAGGTAGTACCACGGGGAGAGACATATAAAAAAATCCAAATAACCACGTTCATGAAAGATTACATGTCATTATAGGACATGTACCAAAAAATGTAAGCCCCCGAAAAATTTAATTCCCCCGATAACTTCTAAGTTCAAAAAATTATTGGTCCAAAAAAAACCTTAGCCCCCAAAAGATTCCAAGTCCCAAGAAGTTATAAGTCAAAAAGGGGAAAAAATTTGGGGGAGGGGTTATGGATGGCCCCTTGGAGGTGGGCAATGTATGACCAAAAATTCCCTCTAACATATGCCATAGCAATTCATTCATTAGGGAACATATTCTCACTGGATTACTTTACCCAAGCGCGTGTCATGAGAAAAAAAGGGTAGCAGATTTGCCACTTTTTGAATGTTTAAAAGTCAGTTTGTATTATAAAAGGTGTCCAGTTTATTTTACCCAAGCACGTGTCATAAAACCAGTCTAGTTCAACTCAAATAAAAAAATATAATCATGTAATTGTTATGGGTTTAAGGATTATAAGGTACCCATGTATGTAGGCAAAAGAGGTTCTTGTGAGATTGAATATTTAGTGTGTACTGCCTGTAATATGCATATTAAGGGTGGTCATTCCTCTAACCCAGTGAAGGTTGAACATGCAAATGACGTTGTCATGGGATCTAGAGCTCCCATACTATTCTTTTTGACAGCCAGCATACACATAATGTGTTTTGATTTAGTGCAACACCTTCGAGATATTTAGAAAACGTCCAAATTTTTTAGGGTGCAAGGGCCCACTTGAGGCAAATTGAGGAGAAATTAGAACTTCATAGCATGTAGAACATTTTAATCCTTCTTCAAACATATGGAAGGGAAGATGAGGATTCAGGGGTTGAGGGAGTTGCAGCCTGGCCCACATACTTACTTTGTATCCCAAATAATTTCAATTGGATATACGTATATGCCACGAATTTAAACATGGAAAACTTACCGCTTAGACATGGGGGGTTGGTATCAAAATTTGAAACATTAAGGAGTAATCAGCCAGGTCGGCCTTACAATCATACATGTAAGAATTTCTTGTCTGATTCAAGATAAAATAAGCACGAAATACCTGCCATTCTCTTAAAAAATACAGGGTAGGATTTATGAGGGTATCACACACTGGGATTGCTCTTTCAAACGTAAAGATCGGAAGTTCTTGTTATTCTCCATTAATAACAAGGAAGAATGTGCTTAATCCTTCTACTAAATGGCTGTTGATTCGACAGGTCGACCGTTGGAGTCTACTGTGATTAATACTACGTCCATAAGCCTACTTTAATATGCACTGTGGCCTATTTGGTGCTTCCTTCCGTTTGTAGAAATTTTAGTAAAATAAGTGTTTAGAAATAAGGAAATGCCCATGAGAACCTCATGACTAGGGGTTAAGAACTACGATGATGCACATGTGTTTTTTTACTATCTCTTTTTCAGGTTCTACGGCTCCCATCTAAGTTTTTTGAATATATCAAAGGATGCTTTCAATGGAACGAAGGGTTTAATGATACAATGGGATACTTTAAACCCAAAAGAAAATATAAAACAAGCCTTGGATGAAGAATACAAACCGAAGAGTCCAAAAAAGTACAAAAGAGAAGAAAACAAAAAGAAGAAGACAAATAACCAGGAAACAATTAAAGATGTAGCAGGAATATTTCTAACCCCTCTTTAAAAAGTGATTGTAGAATGTGATCTTTTTTACAGATCATTGGTCTACCTGGGACTGGAAAAACTTATTGTTTAATACTGAAAATGGCCAGGGTGTTTTTAGAGCACAAAAAACAAAATAAAGAGATGAAAGAAGTCATCTTAGTGTACCATCGAAATGAGAAAACATTACGTTTTATTCAAAACACTTTTTGGCAGACCATCAAGAAACAAATTGAAATTCAAATAGGAAATAATAAACCAGAAATTCGTTTCAAAGAGCTAACTCTTTCAAAACTAATAAGATTTATTGGTGGGAAAAGACCAATGGTGCAGGCAATTTGCTCCTCTGACTCGGAAGAGTTGTTTCATGTTGAAAAATATGCTTTAGGGACAAAATTTAAAGTGTTTTGTGATGATGTACGTTCTTATCATGCAGAGCTTTTTTTTATTGTGCTCTCTGATAATCAACATGGATTAATTGAAATAATTAAGGCAATTCAGCAGTCAAATTTCTGTTGGATTACTTCATATTCCATCGTGCCTCCTGTAAAAAATGTTTATTGTCCTCTATCATGCTTAAGCGTAAATGGACAAGAAATATACGATTCTTCGCGCTGTGTACATCTTACAGATAGTCTGAGATATACGGGAAGCATACACGCCATTTTAAATCAACTTTATACATCATCATCAAAGTATCAAGAAAGAATTTCTAGTCTAGATTTCAGACCAGGAACTCGAGTTATTGGAGAAAAACCTCAGTTTATTTGCGTAAAAGATTGCAGCACAATGAAAGCAAAAGTACAGGAATTACTTCATAAATTGGATAAAGAGGGAACTGAAAGAAATGAAATTGCCGTAATCAGAACTGATAAGGGGAAGAATGAAGCAAATTATCGGATGGAGATGTTTAAAGGTGTAATGGAATGGTATGCAAGCGTTCTTTAATCTATTATGTAAGGCTTTTAGGCTTTATATTCTACCCAGAAGAAAATTGTGTGCCCATAGAAACCATTTTGGTAAAATCTTTAATTTGCTGTGAGGGTCTCCAGTCTTGACTCTTATTAAATAAATATAAAAAAAAGGTTTTTTAACTGAAAGTAAGGGCAACACTTACACTTAAAACGACAGGAAATTACTTTGTATATGAAAGGGACTGTTCCCTCATCAACGCCTCGCTCTTTACGTTAAAGTTGGACTCATTGTCACAACTCTCCTTTTGAAAACAGTAAAAATATTTACCGTAAAGAGCGGGGCATTAAGCAGGGAACAGCCTCTTTCATATACGAAGTAATTTATGATTACGAAGTAATCATATTGGAAAAAGCTTACCTAAATAATATTACAATTTTAATATTCCGAGCTGGGCATGGTTGCTAAAAAAAGACCAAAGGATTTCACACATGTCTATTTTTGTTTTTCATGAGCTTAAATATTGTTTTAGAAAACTAGTTAATAATAAGAAATAAAAAACATTGATAACTTCCCAAATGGAAATTTCAAGATGAACATAGAAATTCAAACTTAAGTGAAAAGACATTGCTATGAAGGAAAAAAAGCACAGGTAATAATGACTGGACAGTAGAGTCAAAATTAAAGAAAAAACACTAGAGTCCCTCTAAGGCTGTCATCTGTTCCACTTTGGTATTATTGTTTCCTACGGTAGCATCGTGCCTTTATTTGTCTGAGTGCCAACAAAAATGGTGTACTATTCATCGACTTAGTAGTCATTCAAAATTAATACAGCTACAAGCTTACCAAGTCTTTATTCTGGATTACGGGGAGTCCATAGGACAATGTCATCCCCCATGATCACCTGTTGGGAACATCTGTCACCTCATACCTCTATAGGTCCGATAAATATATAGATTATTGGTCAGCGATCTTGAGTAAATTTATATAAATTTTCCAAAAGTAAGAAATATGTGATTATACTCGAAGGTATTTTTCAAAATGTCAGAAATATACGAACAGAATTTACACACGCCAGTATATTTTTATTGAGTGGAAAACATGTAAATGGATGTCGAAAACACACGAGCCCTAACAACAGAGTTTTCTAACAGTAAAAAAAAAAAACACATGAACTTGTCAAACAGCTGATTTTCAGTTTAACCTAAGCTAACCGTTCACAATCATTAACCACGGCAAAATTCCCCAAAGATAGCTTTTCTGTCCTGTTAACTTAGGTTAAGCTGGCTCGTTTAGCAGCAGTAGATGCGACAATTGTACCCGGTGTCATCTTACTACTGAATTGTATATCTTTACAACTTTTTCGTAAAATCGCAAATTCAGTAGAGGTTTTCCAAATTGGGTGAATTTGTTCCAAAAGTCAGCAATTATTCTCGATGGCTGGGATTAAAATTCTCACCGTACTATGTTGTAGAAATACTGATGCCTTGTGACTTCCCAATTTTTCTGTGATCTGAATGGTATTAGTGGGTTTTGTGCAAACAATCCTTTTCAAAGTTTTATTTCAGAATGGTGGCATCAAATTTAACACTCAAAACTGAGGCTATTTTAGTTCCTTCACTAAGGTAAATCTGTTGAAGTGTACTTGAGATTGGTTATTAATCAGTCATATGTCGCTTTTGTTCAGGTCAGAAATAGTTCATTTGTAAGGTTGCACAAGTGCAACTACAGATATGCAATCTTAAACAGTTCAATAAAAGTTTTATAGGAGTTTTTGCTAAATATTCACATTTTCACATAATTTAGCTACCATGAAAATGGAAACTGTGATGTGTTGCGAAAAATGGAAAATGAAAATGGAAACGTGATACGTTTCTTATTTTCTTTGCAAATTCAATTACTTCTTTTGCGTGAATTATATTTTGAGACCTCAAGGCTTGAGGTCTAGAACGGTGAGACTCAAGTGTTCCACTTTTGAAACTGCAGTAGGACTGATGGACCACATTCGGCCCCACTAAGAAGTATAGTTCGAAGGGATCTGTTAGTGTTGCGTGAAGTGTGAACCGCTCTAAAATTTTTGGTGTCTAGCACATTTTTATCCCGGAGACTACATTTTTAGAGTTTATTTTGGTACATATCAAAATCTCAACATCGCAATACTGAGGACAGGTACGATTTGAGCTTTATTCTTTTTTATATTGCTTTTATGCTTCATCATATACCACAAGAAGGATAACTAATTAGTTAGTCACAATTAATTAGTGTACATCTTGTGATAATTCTCCAAAGGCTTCTAAGCCTTTAAAAGAGAAGAAAACTAAGCAATAAATCAATACATGGCAAAAGTTAAACAAATTCATCACTGCTATGCAAAAAGGGAAAAATGCAAAAAAGAAGACAATAATGATAATAAATAACATTGAAACCAAATTTTTTCTTATAAGTCTTTTGATGGTACCCAATGAGTGGCATTCTTGAGCCGAATTAGGAAGGGTATTCCATAGAAAGTGACACCCTACGAGAGGATTAAAATCAGATCTTACTATTGGTTTCTTATCAAATTAAAATATCAATATTAGATATCGTATTATCAAAATTATCAATATTATAATATTATTGTAAGGTTTGACTCTCTTATTGGGAGTCCTATGGGAGCATTGGCCAACAATAAGGGTTTTGACCGCAGGAGGATGCATAGCGTTTCTAACTTTCATAAAGCTTATGTATAGAGAATAAAATATTTATTTATACGTATAATATAGTTGGATCAATAAATGCACATACGACGAGGGCAAAATCAGAACTGACTCAATCAATCTTAATCGGTCCCTTATAACCAGCTAACTTAGAACACAGACTTTCGGATCTATGATAGGAACGGTACACCAAAATCCAAAATACACCAAATTTACAATTTAGAAATTAGTCATTGAGATAATGGATATTTCACAAAACTTGACAATTTATCTCTGTATCTAACTCGAAAAAGCCTATAGATTTTCACCTAACCTTACAAACTTTCCCCCAGTATTTCAAAATAATATTTTTTCTTATGTCATAAATAGTAGCGGTAGCAAAAATGAACCGAGATATGATGAGAAGCGCCACTTAAAAACACATAATTTTGGATCAAAGTAGGCGTACAGAAGGTATTGTCAATCAAGGACGCTGTTCTTTCTTCGATGTAAGATGGGATACATATAAAAGATGAAGTACCTGCGGCAATCATAGACGAGAGAAAATCTAAAGATACATGAAGATACAGAAGACTTCGTATCCATCAAATGTATGTCAAAATCTCTAACAATAATTAACTCACTCAACTTCTTACTGATTGTATCCTGTAGATCATTAAAGGTGTGTATAAACAGACGAATAGAGCCAATAGGATATCAGTAGACATTGCCATCAATTGAATTCTTATCTCCAAATTTAATACCGATGAGCAGAGGTTCATCGACATCTTTGATGTTTGTGGATAAATCCTTTTTATGCTAATAATAATTTATCTATAATCCACTTTTAAACAAAACGACCAGAGTAAAATACACTAGAAAGACAGCAAAAGCAAATTAAGAGAGACATAGACAACGTAAATATTAATAGAAGACAAAAACACACATATATAATATTGTGGTTAGGGCACAGGGACACAAAGGCATGCCTTGTTAAATTATCACAAAGTAACTCAAACAATTGACCAATATCGGTAGCACCATTCTTCCCAATTATATGTGTATTACGATATGAAGTGGGAAAGTACAGCAAAAATTATATCTAAAATAAGCAATATGGATTTGGCACAAAACTTTCTTACTCGTTAATGAAAACAAACCACTTAAAAATAAGACAGAATAGTCACAGCAAATGGAAAACATTTTAGCAAAACTTGGCGTTTTGATTTTTTCACGGTTAAGTACAATTTTCGTATATCCAATCTTCAACTTTTCTTTATCATCTCTCAGAGCCTGGAGTCACAAAAAAGGGAGTGTAGAACAAATATACTAATTCCAAGCCACAGTAAACTCGAAACATTATGAATTATTGAGGAACCATAGAGCAAATTGTGAGCTGATGACTTGGAAAAAAAAATAAATATTTGTATTTATTAACACTCAAAGCAAGACCAGTTTTCCGGAACATCATAAAAATACATTGCACAAATAATCCTAAAATAGACTTAGTTCAGCTTAAAACTTGCAGACTGTCAGCGTACACAATATAAGAAACTTCGAATAATGTACAAAAATACGAAGGCCTGATTCCTGATAACACATTTTTGATGCAAACAATAAATAGATTAGGACAATCCAGCCTGTCCTACTATGGATTGAACTGGTATATTAACGTAGAACCCTCTACCAGATGTCAAACGAAGAAATACTATACGAAAAGTTAAGTGCATGAATGGTAGAAGGCTCCAATCCAAAGTCTGACAAAGAATGCCACACTACTGCATTACTGTAGAGAGCTTTAGGCAAATCCGAGGCGCAAATATGTAATTCATAAATCTTAGACTGGGAATTAAAAAGAATTGAAACAAAAACCTTAGGTACATGATGGCACCCAATACGAGGCAGAAACCCAAATTGGTTTAAGTCTTTCTGAGTTTGTTCAATAGTATATAACAGCCGAACATGTTCTTAATAATATTGCATGCAACATTGATAGGCCTAGATAAACTGCAATCAAAAGAGTCTTTCCCACGTTTAAGAGTAGAAGTTACCGTCCTGCAAAAAAAGAAATCAGGCACGATTGACAAACACATGCAGAACTGAAAAAGTAACTGGAGCTGAATGAACAGTGCTGAACAGTCACAACGTAAATGGTGTGCACAAATCCCACCAAAATCGGTCGATTAAACTAAAGTTTAAGTATACAAATAACTATACAGGAATAGCATGGCGCTGCAAAACTTAGCAGTGTTGAAACTAAGTAACTAAAATTATAATGAAAACTTTACTCAGTTTTACTACAATTTTTTTTTACAATACCTAGGCTAAGACGAATTTGGGATAACATCAGTGGTTCCTAATGACACATATCTAGACGCAAAAATGACTTCCTTCCATTTTACTGCACTTATAGGGAACTCCGCATTTTTCTTACCTTTTGTGTCTAACACTTAGCCTCGCAAGGGCCGCCCTATGTGATACAAATGTGAAGTCAGAGATTAGAGCGATTTTATGGCCTTAAGACCAAGGTCTTCTTTCCAAATCAGGTTTTGAGCTTTAAGTTTAACACGAACAAGGCTTAACCCGGACAAGGGAGACAGCCATATTCTCAGCTTGTTTCATTCACTCAACTAAGCAAATGTACTAAGCAATCTGTTGCACTCTTGCTTGTAGCGAAACAACGACCAAGCACAGTAGATTAAAGAGATCATTACACAAAACAACAGAGCTATTAGGGTAAAAGTATATTAAAGCCAATTGGCCTTGTTCCACTTTTGTTTCATACAAAACTTTTTTTTAGTAACAACACCAAGATCATAAGATGGACCGGCGGTTAATGTCAGAGTAAGAGAGGGGAAGCTGGTCAAAATTATTTTCGTCTTCATCAACATAAACAACAGAGCAAGGAACATCGGCAGAGCAAATACAATGGTCAATAATAGTCACAGCACCCCTATTACGAATATAACTGTAATCAGAGGTTTAAGTGCTGCGCGGTAAGCAATTGCCAACGACTCTAAAACTAAATTGGTACAAGTAGAGGGTTTATGAAACTAACAATTTAAGTCACCTATCACTAGCCACCGATACCCGTGCTTTTCAGCATTGCATGACAGAGTTTTGAGGGATGAGCAGGCATTAGAAAGCTTAGCAATTGAAGCTAGACGTTTCTGATCACAGGGAAGAAATACATATATAAATACAATGTGACCAAGTCGTAATGCAATAATATTATCAGAGAAATAAAATAAGACAGGTGATAAAGATGTAGCTAATTGTTTGGTAGCACATACCAGTCCCACGGAGGGATGGCCTTTTGTTTTGCATGCATTAATAGTAAAGACAATATGCTGGCTGCTTCTTTGTAGAAATTTAATGGAGATGGCAGGAAGTAAATGTTCTTGCAGGAACAAAATGTTATAATAATTTATCTTTTGGTATATTGAGCCTCTTCATCTTTGGTTGCAGTGATATTAAACGATCAAATTGATATGGACAATTCAACAGTCATTTCCGAATTATAATATTACTCAGGATGTCACAGAGAACACAACATTTTAGGCCATACGGTATGTGACTACCTTAGCAATTAGAACATTTTGGATCAACATCACAGGGAGAATCTCAGGATGATGCATAAGTGCCGTCACAGCGGCTGGATTTTATTGGCTTACGACGCTTGACTTTCGTGTAGTTAGGAGATTGACATTATGGCAGCAACGAGGCAGGTGCAGGAATTCAGGGACCCAGAAGAATTCATAACCCACCTTGATATTAAGTTAAAGGCTTCTGCTCAGGGCTACAGCATCAGAAAAGGCAATTTTCACCACCAGAGATTTTCCCAAATGTTCAGCTTCGATAAGATCTTCACACTCTTTAAGGATCACCACATCATAATTAGCGGCGACCCCCCTAAAAATGCTGATGTCACAGCTACACGGCTGGAACCGTATCACTTGAATTCTTTGTTGTGGATTGATTAATCCGAGCTAATAACCTATAACCAGAGGGCTTTATACTCTGAGTAGCTTCATGACCCAAATTTTGTAAATATCGTGAGTCTGTTCCAAAAAATCGTCAAGTTCAGTAGGTAGCTATGATATGATAACTGGGGTGGTGCTTTGAATAAGGGGACTAGTATAAGAAACGGGAAGTGACGGAAAACTTAAATCTTAAGTAGTTACCTTTTTTTTAGATGAAGTTGATGGTGCAATCCAGAGCACAAAGCACAAAACTATCTCAACTCTGGGCTAAGTTAAAACTAAAAAAAATAGCTTACTTCTTTTCAAAACAAGTTTCACAAAAAGACTGAAAAATATCTCTTGTTACCGAGACAAAAGTAAAACCATCGAAGGTACAACTCACGGGGATCAGCCAATCCCAGTCCCCACAGGGTGCAACTTAAAGCTATGCATCATCTCCAATGAAAAATTTAGTTCTCCCATTCCACCACCAACGAATCTTACCCTAGTCTGGCCGTTCAAAAAATACATTTTTACCAGAGATGAATCATTTTAACTACTATCCAAGGTAATTAGTCTGTCTGCGAGAAAAACCATTACGCTAAAAGGGAGATGGGAAAGTAAAAGAAACGAGAAAGTGGCGAACTAGAAAATCCAAGAGTGGGAATAATTTGATTTAGCAAAAGAAACAAAAACATAGGACATTTATTAGGTAATCGGGGCTAAGGGCCCAAAAAGTTGTCAATTAATAAACATGCACACATATTGGCTTTTTTCTTTATTTTGGGTTTGATATTAAAGAAAAGCGTATAAATGAAAATTATTTTGAATAGCTTCAGATTAAGGTGCCTAGAAAAGTAAAGATATTTAGGTTAAAAGAGTATATTATGCCGGTTTCGTAAAATTATATCATTTATACCATCCTTTTTTTTTATTCTAGTGCCAAAAAAGACGATCGTATAACTCCAAATTTCTTAAAGAACTTGGAAAATCTCATGAATATTGTACATATTGGTGATGAAGATCTAGAAATTGAAGATGCACATCTCATAAGTACTGCCCATGAACAAACACATATTGGTGAAACATTTTCACTAAGAGGAATTGAGTTTAATCACGTTATCATATGTGTTCTTAATAATTCGTTCTCATTTACAGACAGAGACAAAATAATTTCAGAAACACGGAGCCTATGTAACAGGATGAATGAAGAGAGAGGCTCGTTCTGCCCGATTTCTGCCAGGATTATTGCAGAATTCAATGGATTGGTGTTTAATCTAAATTGTTTGTTTGATGATCAAGAGCGTAGACACCTTGATCTTATGGATGACCTAACGGAAGCAATAAGTAGGGCGGTCACCAGTGTTACCGTTGTCTACACAGAGAGTAATATATTACTTGCTGAAATAGCAAACCATTTCAAAACCAGTTCACCTGAAATTTGTCCAGATAGCTCTTACAAAAAAAAATATGAACCAGAAAAAATCTTCAGAGAAATCGAAAGATTGAACACTGTAGAAATTTACAACAGTCCTTGTCTAAATTGGACATTTCCTTTTTACTTCTTGTATTTTAGGTACCATTTATTAAGAGTTGAGAGTCACAAGAAAAAAACTATTAAAAAAACTGGTAAGAAAAGTAAAGAACAAGAGTTCCAAGACCAACAAATTATAAAACTTCAATTTTTTAACAGTTTATTAAAAGAGCTTCACTGCGATTTTGACTCGAAATCTCTTTTCAAAAGTTTAGTCATAAAAATGGTTATAGTATGGCAAATAGTATTGCTTTTGGACGGAATCGTTAATAATTTCGACGATTATAAGAAGATTGTTGTTAACTGCGGTAAATTGAACAAACAAGTAAAAATTGAGCTAAGTAATGATAAAATTAAACAATATTTGAAAGACTGGAAGGGGCAATTAGAAACGAAAACTGTTTTCGAAATGACCCACGCATTGGAAAAAAACACCAAATTTGAAAAAGTGTATGGTCATCCTTTTTCATTTTTAGTTGAGACTCTGATTTTTATTATAGAAACATTATTTTTCCCTATTATGCCCATCATTGCTCAGAATCGCCCTTCAACACGTAAACGACAGACAAGACATAACTCAAGCTTTTCGTTATGGTCCAGATCCATTAAAGTGGATATAATCCATAGAATGGATTCCTCGAAGTCCATGGATTCCTCGGTCGGTTCAATGTTCAACGAAGATTGTTCAGGTAAATATCATCTATTTGGTAGAAATCTACTTTCATATTTTGGTTTAAAAGAGACTGTCAAATTTCTCAGGAGTGATTTGGATCTATATTTTACAGACCTAATTGTGAAGTGTGCTGACATGAAATCACCTAGTCCCTTGTATCGCCTTGGATTGTTACAGCCTATTGAATTACCTGAGAGTGTTAATGGTCTTAGCAAAGATGTCTTAGATCCTCTAAGATATTTTAATCAAGTTTTGTCTGGTTCGTTAGAAGTCATCATGCCTTGGTTTCATGCTTTCATCATGTTCTAGATTAATCTGAAGGGAATGAAGAGAGAGAAGAAAAAAAGGCAGTAATTTCTGCTGGACTTTTGGGTGCTACTTTATTTACCAGTATTAAAAGATTTTATATGTCTCTTCATAATGAACGGTAAGTTAAGAATAAGCTTTGGCAGTACTATTTGGAACTCTATAATGTGACAAATCGAAAACAATAGTACATCACATAAATTATTATCTTGTGTTATGCGGAAACAAAAAGTAAAAATTGCTTAAAAAATCACAATGTCAAATTTAGCATGTGCATTCATCGACAACTTTTTGATTTGTTTTTAATTGTTAGCAATTAGGCCATTACAAGGAGTAGAGCCGATTGTTATATGATTGTTAATTTAATAAATTATTGCATAATATATTGTGTAAATATATGTTTAGTCAAAGTATTTTGCCTTATTAACTAAGTGGCTTAGGGATGAAATTCTAACAGTACGTTTGCCTTGGCTTTGGGGGCTACATAATCATTGTTGTTTACTTGTTAACACATGGTCCTAATGTTACACTGTTTACGCATAGATTCTATGGATAACTAACTATAGTGTCATGTGATGGAGTTTGACGGTAAATAAAAAAAAAACTTCCCGAAAAAGAAGTTTTCCAAAGATATTTAAAGAGCCATATCAAACTTAAGGCCAGCAGAATTAAAATCCTACTATAATTTAAACTCAAAAAGTACCAGAAATTACAATTCAACAATAAAACTTAAAACAAACCAAAATTAAAATAATTGCCCACACACACACATATATATATATATATATATATATATATATATATATATATATATATATATATATATATATATATATATATATATATATATATATATATATATATATATATATATATATATATATATATATATATATATATATATATATATATATATATATATATATATATATATATATATATATATATATATATATATATATTATATATATATATATATATATATATATATATATATATATATATATATATATACTTTTATGATCTTGTGATATAGGATCAACTACTATTGCTTGGATTTCTGCTGTGGGGAATTTCTAATCCTTTTTCATTTAGTTCTCCAGTATTGTATTTGGGTTTATTTGAAGACATGGAGAAAATCAAAACAAGTCTTCCTCTCTGAGCTTATTTCAAAAAAGTAAGTAAGAGCTTGGTTAATGGAATATTACCAATGCTATAGAAAAACAAAAACGAGAAAGAACGGAAGGGTATGAGAATCATATTCCAGTTTTCTTTGTGTCTTGACCCGTGAAAGAGTCTTAGAGGTTAGGTACATGCTTCCTTGTTACAGATACAGTTCTAACAAATTCTTCAAAGATGACAAGAAAGTTGGTGATTTAATAGACCTTATCATCCTATTACAATTAGATTTTATTTTGAATTTACTTTTCTCGCAATTGTAAATATATCATCTCTGAATGAGGATTGAATTCTTAAATTGAAGTTTCACTTAGTATCTATTTTTTTCTTTAATAGTTTTCTTCTCTTTTTCCAGAATATCAAATAGATTGTCATCAAATGCTAATTGACTTCTCACATTTGGTTTTTCATGTTGGATCAAAATTTCTCGAACTTTAGAAAGGAATGCGCGCAAGATAATTTGTTCTCAGTTTTCTCTGGCAGATTGAGTGTTTCCCCTTTATATATACTTGTCAGTGTCTTGTGTTCGGCATATGCGTTCTGAAGTCATCTGTTTTCTAACACTTTATCCGAAAAATCAATTTCGCACGTCTCATTTTCAGTATTATGTGGCCTAGCCACTTCTGCATCTCCCACCGTAATAAAAATCGCTTTTGACGATAGGGGATTTCTAATTTCCTCCGATTCTCCTCCTATAAGAACATTTACTGCAAGAGTAGGTACTAAGCCTACTTTTATCGTTTTCCTCTTATGCAATCTCTATTCTAACCTACGCTAAAGGGCACGGGTGCTCCTTTCCATTATAGCACTGAGTCTAGCCTTGACTGTATCTGGATTGTCAATTTTTTTTTTTTTTTATTAAATTAATCCGTACTTTGGTTTGATCGCTACAAGTATTGATAGCCATTTCTATCAACTGTCAACTTAATTTACCGCATATTTTATACGAATCTGGGAATGCATAAATTTTTTTTATTATTTTTGGGTCATGGCCCAGGAAGTCGTTTTATGTGCAACTTTCTCATCTCTATTATGCCAAATTTTAGAAAACGGCTCCAAAAAATCATATTTTAACAGATTACTATCATTATTTTTCGCAGTCGATTCTTAGACAAATTTTTATAACCGTCCAAAGGTCTGTAAGCTATTCGTGGTAAAATTTTACTTATTGACATTCCCTGACGTGCTTCACAAGCTTTATTGAGGGCTTCCATACGAGCCTCTATTTCCCCCTCTAAATGTTCCTCAATTATTTTGTAGAATTTAAAGGTGTATACTTTTCGCGGTCTGGAATTTCTTTTTAGTTCTTGGAAGCACCCTGTCGATAATTTCCATCTGAAATTTGTCAACCTTTCTTTTTAACCTTTCTTATAATTGAAAATTTTCTCAGGGTGCTGTTGTATAAACCTCGTAAGCGAGTTTTCCTTCTCGCCAAACGGCTGAACCAGATCAACTTTATAATTTAGATCATGTATAAATTAAATAAAACAACAATTTTTTTCCACTGAAAGTAAGAAGCAACATTAAAACTTAAAACGAACAGAAATTATTATTTATATTTGGAATCAGCATATTAAGCTGATTTTTCTGATATATCTATTGATATTAAAATTCTTTTTTTTTTAATTTCGGTTACTATTTAGCCGAGTCGCTCCTTACTTACAAGTCGTAAAGTGGCACAGTAGAGTGGCCTTTACAGGTAAATTTAACGATCGTACTTACAAATGGCACTAATACTTCACATTCTTGGTCAAGCACTTCATCTTACGATATTCTACGATTGCTGATACGATACGGTAATCCCTGAAAAAAAAACAATTTATGGAAAAAAACAACTCATATGTGATAACCCTTCCATAGAATAATATGCTATTTTGTTGATAGACCCCCTTTCAAGTTTCTTTAACCCGTTGAATTTTATGACACAAAATTAGTCAAAACCCCATCCTTTTTAAACCGTGTAGAAAAACCAATTATGGGTTCATACATGATGATTCCTCCATAAAAAAAAATATTGAGTTTTGTTGATTGAACCCCATTTCAAATTTTTTTAACCCGTGGAATCTTATGACACAAAATTTGTCAAAATCCCCTCCTTTCTAAACCCCGGAAAAAAACAACTTATGTGTTCATATGTTACGATCCCTCCATAAGAAAAAATATGGAGTTTCGTTGATTGAACCCCGTTTCAAACTTTTTTAACCCGTTGAATTTTATGATACAAAATTTGCCAAAATCCCATTCGTCTCAAACCCCTCGAAATAACTCCTGGAAAAAAGAACACAGATAAGTAGGCCTATTGGTATGTCATGATCCTTCCGTAGAAGAATATTAAATTATGTCTATTAACTCCGTTCTAAATTTCTCTAACCTTTCGCATTTTATAATGCATTTTAAGACTTGTGAAATTTCCGTCCTCTCTAAGCTGCTGGACATAGGCCCTGGGTAAAAAAAAAAATTTAGCTTTCGTATGTTAAAATCCTTAAAAATAATCTGAAATTTTGTTGACTGGACCTTGAGACCCCCTTTTTAAATTTGTATCGCCTGTAGGATTTTATGAGACAGAATTTATCAAGATCGCATCTTTTTCTGGGTGTGTTTTTTTTTCTTTTTGGAAAAAAAGTATAAAATAGACAAATTTTGAAAACCAAGTATTAATCGAGTCAATTTTTTGGCAGGATTTAAGAAATCTTCAGTAAATCTTTCTACTATCTCTGGCAAAGCAAAAATACACATTTGGAATCTGCAGCTCTTGTAAATCAGTCTAATTAACGCACTAATCTCAATAAGGGCACCGGTAAAAAACTTTCCAAGGGGGGGGGGGGGAGGGCAGAAGCCCAAATAGCAGTTGAAGTTGGGTGAAAGGGAATATATTTCAGGATTATTTTTTTTTGTAGGAATAAGTTTAATTTTAATTAGTTTTAGGAAAAAATTCTAAAGAGAAAAGCAATTGAATTGCATGCAAAATGAAACAAAATGCAGTATTTTTTAAACGAAAAAGCAAAAGATGACAGTATATTATTGCCAAAATTGTCCCTTATATTGTGCGTTATTATTTGTCCCCAGGCCGCAACCTAAGCTACGCCTAAAAAAGAGTTTCCGCGCAGAACTCTCATCCGTCTATACTCTCTACTTCAGTCATAAACATCATTCCTCCCTCAGGGAGTAGCAGTGCTTCCATTGTCCCCGAATTTTCGGGGATTTCCCCAAAAATTGGGAAAAATCCCCGAAAAAAAATGTCGTTCCCCGAATCCCAGAAAACTCCCCGAAAATCTTTCTTTTCCCATGATCTACCCAAAATAGAGTTAGTGGAAGGCTCACTGTTTGTTCCACAATTTTAATATTGTTTTGAAACTTTATACTATGGTACGCTGGCGAACGTATGATATTGAAAAATATAAAACGGAATTGAGCTTATAGTTTGGAAATTCAAATCTTCAAAGCATTGGAAAGTTCAAAATTAACCGGTTGGATATAATATCTTCTGCTTCAAGTTATAATTATCTCGTGAGTATTGGTGATTCTTCGTATTTCCTTGATTATTTTACTATACTTACACTTTAGACAATTGTGATTGCAGCTGAATGCTTCAGGTACCTAACCAGGGTCGACCTGGTCCCACCCAAAATTTCCATCCCCCCTACTCTCAACCTCTATTTGGAATCCTCCCTAAAGGACAAAGTGCAACAATATATACGCAAGCACCAAATGCTTGGTGCTTTGGTAGAAAAAGGGAGGTATATTGTATATCAGTACTATTGCAGAGTCCTTCAGTGTTATAAGTCCCAGGAATATGAACACACTAAAAAAGAATGTAGGGCTAAAGAGTCAGTCAGTCTGTTTGAGGTGCTCAGAGAAACACCAATCAGACCAGTGCCCATTGAAAACAATAGAAAACCAAGTGCCTCTGCGAAATTGGACTGGTTTCTGTGCCGACACAACAAACTCAATGATGGGATGTCATAATTCGGTAGCAAAGCTGATCACTGACAATTATCCGTGGGTGGTAGTTGTCAAATGTGGTTGCCACTCCATTCATCTGTGTGTTTCGTATGCCTGCAAGAAGCTTACCAAAACTCTGGAAGACTTTTGTAGCCACGTATATAGTCATTTCTCTATGAGTGCTAAACGAGTTGCAGTACTTAAAGAATTTCAAGATTTCTTGGCTACACCAGATCACAAAATTTAGCCCCTGGACAAACCCGGTGGCTGTCCCTCCATGTATGTGTGCGAAGAATTGTTGAACAGTGGAGCGCATTGTCCCTCTATTTCACTGGTGCCAATTTTGATGACCCCACTCATTACAACAAACTTGCCCTTAGTGCTCTGAAAAATCCTTTTATGAAGGTTCTAATTATGTTAGTTGACTACACTCTAGGCCTTTTGAACGACTTTAATGTATTGTTTCAATCGAAGTCACCAATTTTCTATAAGCTGAAGACGGAAATACTTAAGCTTATTGCAACCTTGGCTATAAACTATATGGATGGAACCTGCGTCAGAAACTGTACTGATCTTTTGGCTCTTGACGTAACAGATGAGAGCAATTATGATGACTTTCAGAAGGTCTATCTCGGATATACTGCGGAAGAGGAGTTGGAATCCTTGGTCTCGTCTAGTCCAGATATCTCACAGTTGGAGGTGACGAAGGTCTACATAACAGCAAGAGACTTTTACAAGGAGGCCAGTATCCAGATACAGAGACGCTTTACGTTTGAATGTGACGTTTATGAGCTCACAGGTCTACTTGATCCTGTCAATTCTCGAAACTAGAACCCACCTAGCTTAGCAAATTTTCTAAGAAGTCGTGGGTTGCCTTCGTGGAACAAGGCTCTAATTGACAGGGAATGGCGTGACAGAGCACTGTTTCTTTGGCGGGTTTAGACATATGTACGATGTCCGTGGAGGAGTATTGGAAGTTTATCTGTAAGCAGACATTCCCATGTGGAAAGCCGAGGTTTGAAAACCTAAGAAAGGTTTTAGATTACTGATTTTAGTACTGATTACTAGATTACTGACTATAGTACTAGATTACTAATGAGCTCTTGTCGTGTGCGAAAAGTAACCAGTTATTTTTTCCTATTGAATGTGTCTGGACTTCTAAATTAGAATAATGTCTAATGAGAAAGAAAGACTTGTGCATAATGCTTTGCTAAATTATTTATTACGAGCGCTCCAAGCAAATAAGACTAATGAAATTTGCGAAAAGGCAGTGGGATTTTATGACAAGGATACGATTATAAAAGCTAAGGATACACTTTGGCACTATTCGAATACTCCGAGTCGCAACGCTGCTCGCCAAAAGATTGCCGATAATGTGTTAGATATGCTTAAACTGATCCAGTTATGTGAGACTAACCGGATCAAATTGCCGAAAATCGTAATCTTTGATCCTACGGAGGTCCCAACTACGCCTGATGAATTGAGTGCTATTGTTACTCAAAAAGTGACAAAAATCTCCAATAATTCGAAGGACTTTATTGAAAGTGACAAAAAAGCCCTTGCAGCTGAGAAACTTGCTTCATCCATGAATCAATTAGTCACTCCAACGGCCAAGCCTTCCTATGCAGTTATTCCCAAGAAGCCCCCCTTAGACCTTAAGAAGTCTGACTCCCGTAAAGCTTATCTGGAGCATGTTTGTGGAGAAGCTAGTGGAAATATAATCGAGCTTCGTCCCGGTAGAGACGCCTGGAAAGTAGTCACAGAGGATAAGTGGTGCCGAATCTAATATATCACGCATAACCGGGAATAGCCCTGAATTCGAGCCTAAACTCCAATGCCCCTCCTTTTTCGGTATTATCCGTTATGTTCCTGAAGATCTGGATGAAAATAGCCTATATGATCTAATTGCCAACTGTTTGAAAGCAACTCAAATCCGAAACACTCGTTCGTTTAAGCTTCTTTTTGAGTTTAAAGAGGACCTCGAGTCTTCTATTCGCTTTCCGCCCATCATAGGGTACGAAAGACTCCCCATTAGAATATTTCAACGCTTGCCACCCCAATGCTTTTCTTTCCAGTCATATGGTCATTTTGCGTCTGCGTGCTCAGGTACCCGAAAAAGTTCCAAACATGGTGAGGCTGGCCACTCCACAACCAAAGATAGTCCTTGTACCAAGGCACTTAAGTGTGCTCTTTGCAATTTCTCCGACCACCTTTTAAATTTCCTGTCGCTCAGTCTCTTCTAAAGAATTCCAATGCCTGAAGAAACCTTGAAAATTGTATCGTGGAACATCAATGAGAAAGTTCTACCGAGACATCACCTACTGTCTGAACTTTGCTTGCGGTTTGACGTGGTGGGTCTTCAGGAACACTTTTTGTCAAGCGAAAGTTGTCAACTGTTGGAGTTCACGTCTTCTCATAATCTGTTTTTCCACCGTGTTAAGTCCACTTGCGGTGGGCCTTCAGGTGGTTTGGCCCTGATGATACGGAAAGAGCTACTTGGTAATCTAGTTGCTAAGTCTGATAGTTTCCTTGTGGTTGAAGTTTCGAATGTGGTCATATTCGTCATTTATTTTCCTACTAATTACCGTAATATGTCTGAGAAAAAGTTCTCTCTCACATGTACATCTATTGCCAAGCTAGTATCAAAATATGAAGATGAATGCCTAAGTTGTCTCCTGTTTGGTGACTTTAACTGTGAACTGTCTGACCATGAAAACAATAGATCTCAGATCTTGCTCCATGCTTGTCCAAGTCTCACCTATGTTGGAAATGATCGTGATTTTACGTACATCCATCAATCTGGTTGCGTGTCTCAGTTGGACTATTTCTATTGTTGTTTTATGATTAAACCAACCTCTATTACTACGGTTCTTCTTGATTACTCCATATCCGACCACATGCCGATCTGTAATTCTTTTCAAATAAAGCCCTTGCCGGAAACTTCACCCACAAATTCCCCACCTAAATGGTTGTCCAGCCTCAACTGGGAAGCAGCTAACATCGATTCCTTCCAGAGTTCATGTGACTACATACTGTCGAAGATCCGAATTCCTTTCGCACTTCTCTGTTGTCCGAATATGACAGTAGAATCAGAAAAAACCATCCTACTAAACATCTACTGTTCTGAGATAACGCATGCTATCCATACAGCTGAGAAAACTGCAGTTCCGGTCCGCAAAATTCGCCACGGCACGGAAGTGCGTAACTGGCGGAATAATCCTAATCTCCTGGCCGCATGTGATTCAGCAAAATTCTGGCTACATTTATGGGTAGATTGTGGGAAGCCACGCTCTGGAGTAGTCAACGCTGTTCGTATTTACACGAAACGTAAATTTTCCAAAGCCATCGCACAGCATAAGGCTAACGAAATTGCCCGTAACAGCGAGATTGTCGATAATTCTCCTCTTGCTTTATGGTATCTTCGATCTAAGAACAAATCTTCCAATGGCCCGCCCTGCATGCCAGAAAAAGACTGGTGTGACTACTTCAGACACCAATTTTCAGCCCCTAATTCCTACCTAGATAACACCTTTTGCCAGGCCCTCGATAGGGAGCTTCAGTTTGCAGTTAAGGATATTGGTGTCCTGGTCACTCCGTCCTTGATGCGTTCCAAAATTGATAAGGTAAAAAAAAAGAAATCTAAGGGCATCGATGGTATATCTGGTACCCATTTAAGCTTTGCCAGCAATCTTCTCCTAGAGCACCTTTCTCTGCTATTTCAAATGATTTTCGTTACTGGCATCGTTCCAGACAGCTTTGGTGTTGGATTGGTCCAGCCTATTCTCAAAAAAGGTAAACCAGCTGACCAGTGGGCTTCATATCGTCCGATCACTGTTTTAACTACTTTTTGTAAGCTATTTGAATCCCTTACTTTTGATGAAATTGCACTTCGATGCAGTACTCCGGACGACCAGTTAGAGTTTCAAAAAGCACTAAGGACGGGAACACGTTCATAGCGTTCTTGCAAATATTCTTATTGATGCAGATAAAAATGGTGATCTTCTCGTCTTTGGAGCACTTGATGTTAGTAGAGCCTTCGATTCTGGCATCCATGGCCATATCCTGCTCAAAGCCCATCAGCGAGGTGTTTCCTCTTGCATCCTTTCCCCTGTTTACAGTATGTACAATAAGCTCTCGGCTGTTGTCCTGATCTCCTCTTCGTCCGGCAGTTTTCCTTCTAAAGAAATGCTGAGTGTCAAGAAAGGTGTACGTCAAGGTGGCAAAACTTCTCCATCACTGTTTAATAACGCTATTATCGAAGCACAGCAAGTAATAAAGCCGTCGTGCTTTTTCCGTGGGGTTAATCTTTCGCTGCTGAACTTTGCTGATGATATTCTTCATGTTTCTCGTTCGATATCTTTATTTTAATAAAATTACGACTCACTTGCAGCGGCATACAAGTAGATCGGACTTCCCTTCAACGAATCTAAAACAGAGCTTCTTTTCATCAATGGCTAAAAAAATGAGTTTTCAATTAACCTTTACGTTAAAATTGGCGACAATCTGATTAAGCCTCGTGAGTCCCTTACGTATCTTGGCCTTCCTATTTCTTCTACATTGAAGGACACACGCTCAGCACTGACAAACCGTCTCTGTTCCCATCTACGAGCTTCTTACGGACTACTTGTTGCCAAAAAGTATCGTTTCAAACGTCCTCTCCTTGCCCGGCTATACACAGCTTTTACTACCCCCCATCTGCTTGCTCTGGTTCCCTTCTGGAAAATATTCAAAGCTACCGAAAAGAAAGCCATTTGCAGCGCATTTCACAGATATGATAAGTTTCTCCTGCGTCTCCCTTTGTGGGACAGCAATGGCGGCATCTCCAGGAAATATAAGGTCACCAACCCTTCCATGGCCATAGAGAGAAGAATCTCCAAATTCAGTACCAATGTTTTAAGAGCCAACCACCCCTGGACTAGTGTTATTTTATAATATTTGTAGTGGAAGTGTATTTAAATTTTTGTGCTTTTCTTTCTTTTTCTTTTATATACTCCGTCTTTTCCGTTTTTGACGGGTAATAAATTAATAATAATAATAATTACATGTGTGCACTGCAATTTTCTAACGTTACAGCAGAACGCTTGTTCAGGGCCCTCAAAGATTTGAAAACAGATAAACGAAACTGTTTGGCGACAATATCGGTTGCGTGTAGTCTTCAGACCAAAGTGGGAATGAAGAGACTCAATCTCAGTTCCTCTTCTCTTGTCCTTGACCGTGAAATGACGAAGCTTCTGTCAAATGTTAAGGCTTCTGCAACTGCTGAAGAAGCAGCTACTCTTATTTCTGGTTTTGTGGCTCCCTAGGTCGTAGGTAGTGTGCTTAGTTTAGCTGATATTGAGCCTCTTCGTGGCAATTTTCAATGACATTTATTTTTGTATAATTGAATATAATTGAAACTTGAAGGCTTTATTTTTTCCTGCACAATATAGTACGAACATGGTTTGTTGCAAATACATGTTTGATCATTCGAAAAATTCTTTTGGCTTTCCCATCTCAAAATACTCCCTTTTTGGTGCAGAATAAATTGAAAAAGCTGATTTCCATTCTAGGATTTAAGCAGGCCTAAGTGTTTGAAGCTAGGTAGAACCGCCGGACCGAAAAGGCTTTTGAAACACCAGTCAAGAAAATAAAACCTGTATATATTTTCAACCAATCAGAGAAAAACGGATTGGCCAGGTATCCTAAACAAAATTCTTTTTATTTATTTAAAGTTTATCTTTTTAAACCGAATCTTACGCGTGGGGACCTTTATGGTATTTGTCCGGGATAAATTTTTAACGGTATTGAATTGTCTAGACGATTTTTCCTGGGAGAGGAATAATTTTTCTGTGGAGATGGAGCTGGATTTCCTGGCATTTTTAAAAAACTGTTTGAAATAAAATAAAAAAAATTTTCCATCTGAAAGTACACCCAAGGAGCAACATTAAAATCAACAAAAAAATATTATATATATGAAGGGGATAGCCCCCTTTTTCTTTACGCTTAATTTCAGATTTAGTGCCGATTCTGTAAGAACAACTTCCAAAACAATTGAAAAATGAGAAGCTTAAGTACTAAAAAACTTCAGCATGAATAGTTGGGCGTTTAGAAGGGGGCAGTCTTCTCACTATGTTATCGTTTCTATTCGTTTTAATTTTTAATTCTGTTCCTTGCTTTCAGGTGATTTTTTAAAATTAAATTTCTGGTGTAAGTTCATGTTTGCATGCCGAAGAATATTCATTAATTTCGAGAAATCATTGCACATGTTATTGCTTTGTATGAGATTATTGCCTTTCTATAGGCTACTTTATTTTCGTCGTCTTTCTGAAAATAAATGACATAAAAATCTCGTTTTCGGGCTATGGGAATAAAGTAGCAAAGATAATATAGAACCTAAAGCAACAAAATTGCAGTGTTATTCAGCCTATTTTTTTTTTAATTTATTTAAAAATAGTTCTGAGGTTTTGTCTGCAAATTTGGGATATATATCCCAAATTTGTTTCTAAAGTATTATATTTTCATCATGTTTTAGTATTTTTCTTTTGGATTAACTTAACTTGAAAATTGGGACTACAAAGTGATTATAAGGAAATCAAAGAAAAGAGAGCAGAATAGGGAAAAACCATGGACAAAGATGTATATTGCCCCATTGTTGGGTGCCTGCCAATAAATTTTGACCCTTAATAGGGATATAAAAGTTCTAATTTGAGACTGAGTGACCCCTTTCCAGTTTTTAATAAACGATTTTTCTATGTGATTTGGTTGGAGTAAAAAAAAAAGAAATCAAATTCTTTGCAGTAACTATTAAACATTAATAGTGTAACATTAAATCAAAGAATCAGCTTTTTATGGTGACCCTAAATATGTATTTGTATATTATTAATTAGCGCAATTATTAGTACACAAGAAAGTTCGTACAATTACAGAAAACAAGGAAAACAGCTTAATAAAAATCTTACGGACGATAAGGAATCAATCGTTATGTTGAGGTTGCATAACAGCCTTTAGAAACAAAGGTCCCGAAACGACATGACCAACAACACGTGGTGTGAATGATGGGCCTGGATTGGGGAATAATGCAGATCATGTTAACAGTATTTAATAGCGACCCCTGGGCAGCCCAAATATTTTTTTTATGAGTGATTTCCTTTATCAAATATTTTTTTCGAGAAGGACTGTCTAGGGATTACGGAGTACGCTTGTCGTGCCAATGAAGATTACTCTTGGGTTAAACCCCAATAACAGGTGATCGCAAATTTCATTCAAGTCCCCTGGAATGTTTGACAAACTTGTTCTGCTTATCGACTTTGTTCGCTAAACCCAACAAGCCAGCTATGAGTTTAATCCACTACTATTAATAGTGATCACCCAGGGTAGGACTGGATCTAAGGAGACGATTGGGCCGTTTGGATGCCTGTGGCTTTCGTGGACAGCCTCGATGACGAAAATCTTCACTTAGAAGAGCAGGGGTTGAATTTCTCTTTGAGGCCTCAATTGTCAAGCCCGTAGCCAGGACAAGGCTGTATGTAGATACATGGGAGTTGGAGGGTTATAGCATTAACTTGGCTTCCAGAGAGTGGAGTTGACAGGGTAGGCCTCCAGGAAGAGAGGGGACGGCCAGTGTTGACTCACCTAACTGGCGGCTTTGTAGGACCCTCTTCTGCATAGTTTTGAGATTGTCTGTCCTATCCATGTTCTTTTCTTAAATAGACTTTTGGAAAATACGGCCTACTCCCCAGGGCTTCCACTCTCGAATCTGAAAATTCGGGGACAAGTTTAAAAAATTCGGGGAGTTTTCAGGGACAAGTCTTCAAGATTCGGGGAATTTTCGGGGGCAAGTTCAAAATGGAGTTTTGATACAAAATTTGGGAACCAAAATTGGTTATAGCTTCGTTTTCAGGCTCAAGTAGGGCTTGGATCCGCGTACTAAATCAAGTTTTTAACAGAATAGGTTCTAGAGCTAGGGTACAGGATTGGAACCCATAGCCAAAAACAATTACATAGCTTTTAATTGTTTTAAAAAGCAGAATTGTGGTAAAGAGTCAAACTTTAGCGTAAAGAGCGAAGGATTGCAGAGGGGACAACCCATTTCATATACGGAGTAATTTCTGTTCGTTTTAAGTTTTAATGTCGCTCCTTACTTTCAGTTAGAAAAACTAGTTTTTTTTTAATGTAATGTCTGAATGTTTTTGAATTAATGCATGTTTGATTTTGGCTCTCCACACATAAATTATTAAAATGAAATTTACATTTTAATTCCCTTTTTGGCTAAATGGCTTTCGATTTTGAGAAATATGGGATGGGGAAGGAGGCCTAGTTGCCATGCAATTTTTCGGTTACACAAAAAGGCAAATATAAATTTTAATTTTTAACGAATTTTTTTATTAGTAAAAAATATACGTAACTTAAGAATTAACTTACGTAACAAACTTTTATATTCTTAAATTTTTATTATGTATATGAGGGGGTTTGTACCCTCGTTAATACCTCGCTCTTTACACTACATCGTAAGTCTTGTGTCGATTCTTTAAGAATGACCCCTGAATCAGAAAGGCCAGAATAAATAGTTGAAATTACTAAAAATACTATAGCATAAAGAGCGAGGTATTTATCTCTTCCTAAATACCTCGCTCTTTATGCTAAAGTATTTTTAGAACTCCTCATATGCGTAATAATCTCTGTTCGTTTTAAGTTTCAATGGTACTCCTTACTTTCAATTGAAAGAATTTTTCCATGTTTATTTTTTCATTGAGTAATTTCTGTTCGTTTTAAGTTTTAATGTCGCTCCTTACTTTCAGCTAAAAAAATTAGTTTTTTTTATTTAATTTCTGAACGTTTTTGAATTAATGCATGTTTGGTTTTGGCTCTCCGCACATAAATTATTAAAATGAAATTTGTATATTAATTCTTTTTTTGGCTAAATGGCCTTTTCTTAGTTTTGATCAGACGATTTTGAGAAATAAGGGGTGGAGAAGGAGGCCTAGTTGCCCTCCAATTTTTTTGTTACTTAAAAAGGCAAGTAGAACTTTTAATTTTTAACGAACGTTTTTATTAGTAAAAAATATACGTAACTTAAGAATTAACTTACGTAACAAACTTTCATAACCTTATATTTTTATTATGTATACGAAGGGGTTTGTACCCTTGTTAATACCTCGCTCTTTACACTAAATCGTAAGTTTTGTCCCAATTCTTTAAGAATGACCCCTGAATCAGAAAGGCCGTAGAATAAATAGTTGAAATTACTAAAAATACTTTAGCATAAAGAGCAAGGTATTTATCTCCTCCTAAATACCTCGCTCTTTATGCTAAAGTATTTTTAGAACCCCTCATATGCGGAATAATCTCTGTTCGTTATAAGTTTCAATGCTACTTCTTCCTTTCATTTGAAAAAACGTTTTCATGTTTATTTTTCATTGTTTTCTTATAGTAATGCTTGAGAATCCCGCGCCCTTTTCATTGAAATTTTCTTCCCCCATGACAGATTCCTCCAAGGAAAGATCCTCCAACATAGGCCCCTCTCCTCAGCCCCACCCCCAAACAAAATAAAATCCCCCTGAAAACGTCTGTACACTTCCCAATAACCATTACTATATGTAAACACTGGTCAAAGTTTGTAACTTGCAGCCCCTCCCCAAGGGATTGTGGGGGAGTAAGTCATCCCCAAAGACATAGTTATTATGGTTTTTGACTATGCTAAACAAAATGGCTATCTCAAAATTTTTATCCGTTGACTTTTGGAAAAAAATGAGCGTGGGAGGGGGCCTAGATGCCCTCCAATTTTTTTGGTCACTTAAAAAGGGCACTAGAACTTTTCATTCCCGTCAGAATGAGCCCCCTTGAAACATTCTAGGACCAATTGGTCGATACGATGACCCCTGGGAAAAAAAAAAAAACCCAAAAAAAACAAATAAACACGCACCCGTGATTTGTCTCCTGGCAAAAAATACAAAATTCCACATTTTTGTAGATAGGAGCTTGAAACCTCTACAGTAGGATTCTCTGATACGCTGAATCTGATGGTGTCATTTTTGTTAAGATCCTACGACTTTTAGGGGGTGTTTCCCCCTATTTTCCTAAATAAGGCAAATTTTCTCAGGCTCGTAACTTTTGATGGGTAAGACTAAACTTGATGACACTTATATATTTAAAATCAGCATTAAAATCCAATTCTTTTGATGTAGCTATTCATATCAAACTTCAATTTTTTAGAGTTTTGGTTACTATTGAGCCGGGTCGCTCCTTACTACAGTTCGTTACCACGAACTGTTTGATGTTTCGAGTCATCATTGCAACAGAGCTCCTCAATCAATCTGTCAATTCAATGGAGGTTACAGCCAAGGTATAAACTAGGAACAGGGTATAAAACCCGGGTAAAATTTTGTCTGGGATCCTTATTGTTTGGTAATTAAAATCAAAGATGTAAAATTAATAGGCTGAATTCACACTGTCAAACTTATAAACAACGTTCACACTCCAGGGCTCAATTTCTTTCATAATATTTTGAAGCTCAATTTCTTTTTTGTAAAGGCTATTTTTGCAAACAGATGGGATAGTATTTTCAACGCCCCTTGCTATATCACTGACCAACGAATCTCCATCGATGCCAAAAATAGCTACATCCCGGACAGCCGTTCCAATTTTTGCATAGCTCATTAATAATGTTCATATTGGACAATGGTCTTTAGTCATATTTACGTAGCGTAGCTTATTAATAATGTTCATATTGGACAATGGAAATTAATAAGAGTCTTTAGTCATATTTACGATAACGTACTCTTCGAACGTTACATTCATACGTTAACTTCATAGACTCTTAGTTCAAATATAGCATCATAAGATGAATCTCTGTCACTTAATCGTTTGACAAATTTTTCATAGGCAGAACTATTTTTTTCGAGACAGAGGGACTTAATATAAAAATAACACAAAAAACAAAAACTAAAAAGAGAAAAATTTGTCAAAAAGCTTTATGGCTTGTTGTATGGCAAGCAAAAAAAAAAATCACCACTTGAGACCCTTCACTATACTAAACTAATATGAAAACACTATTATATACTATTTATCTACTTCATCTATAAAAAAAAAATAGAAAAAAAAAATCATAATTGGATGAACATTTCCAGAATTCAAATTTTGTTCATTTTTCGAGTCATCGGTGTCACATCGTTGCACTGGATTTACTGGGAAGGTTTTTCGTTTATCGAAATGACTAAGACCTTCATCGTTCGTAATTAGGCTGATCATTACATCTTTACCCCACCTAGAGTAGACAGGAGAATTATAACATTTCAGTACACTTTAGAATAGGCACCAATGCACCAAGCACTGTGAAGTGTTGCAACGATTGTCTCCCAAAGTTCATAAAACCATTTTTTTTGGGGGGGGGGGGATAAACGTCCAGCGTATTAACGAGTTCTTTACAAGTTAGCCTAAGATTATCCTGGCCCTTGAAAGGATGTATGCTCCTTGAAGGTTAAGGAAGATTTAGGAAAGGTTTTTGATGACTTATAACCTTGACATTGAAATTTTTAGCAGAAATTCTAAGATCAGCCCTCATCAAATTTCCATAATGAATCTAGTCTAAATGCTTGAATGCATACGTCCTCCAATAGGATGAGTTCCCCCAAAATTTTAGTCAGAATCAACTTTTATTTACTGGAATTACAAACACAAAACCTCCTATGGCAATCGCTATTTGTCAAACACGCCTGAGGGGAAATGTGTACTCGCCATAAAAGTAACGTTATTGACAATAGTTGATAAACATTGTCTTTTCTAATGTCAAATGCTTGGTTTCTATCATAATGATTTGTTATAGTTAAACAACGAACATCCTGTATATAATTTTTCCAAAACAAAAGGGATATAAATAACTTAGACTACACTAAATAAGCAGGACAAAACAAGATTTTTTTTTGTGTTTGACAAAAGCACTTTAGCGCTACCTAAGCAAAGAACCATATGCATTTTTAAATTATCACTATCTTTTTCACCTAGCAACTTTGTGTGGAAAAAGTAGTCGAATAAGCTAGGGAAAAGTATATTTGCATAGGAATTTAAAGTTCTAGGGATTTTTTAAGATTTAATGGTGATTTGGGAAGGGACAACTAGCCTCCTTCCATGGTCTGTTTTACTGCTCAACAAACCCGTAGCACCCCAAGATTATCGATCAAGGATCAATATTCTGGAACTAACATTTTGTTCAGAATGATCAAAAGTTCCAATTAATATTCCACCAGGGATGCTATGACCCCAAGAGACCCTTGAGCAAGGGCTATAAATAATGCAAAATGCCAATCGTTTACACATAGGTTTAATAATAGAATAAATGGGAGATTGTCTGATCTCGGCTGTGCAACTAGGTTTAAACTTTCTGAGATTGTCTCTGGGTGAAAAGTATCACACGTTTTGTTGTAAGAGTTTGGGAGGGGGGGGGGTGAAATTAGGAAAGAGGCAGAGAAAAACTTTCCTAATAAATTCATAATTTGCAGCCATAGCTCCTTGGACTAAGAAAAGCCTAATGAAGAAAAAAAAGTATTTCACCTTCTTCCCTAAGAAACACCCCGAAGCTTTTCCTGATGGTCTTGAAACTTATATCCTTACGGCCCTATACAAGGAGTATTGCAATATAGAACAAAAATATGTGACCTGACATACAAAAAAAAGTTTTTCACCTGGTCACTGTCTGGGAGGGATGGTTGTAGAAGGTTGGGAATTGGCACATTCAATTGTAAACTTAACTTTCTAAAACCCTTTTTAGAGGCCGATGGTGATTTGAGGGCAATCAGCCATTCTCTCTTGCTCTTTTCCACTATCAACTTCTTATTATTTCTATGTCTCTGTTTAAAGATTTTGTGATATAACCATTTTGTTCAGTATAGTCGAAAGATCCAGTTATTATGTATTTGGGGATGAACATTCTCTGTCATGGTCCTTAGGGTAAGGGCTATAAGCTATACTAGATGCCCATTATTAACAAATAAAGTTTTCATGGAAAGTGTGGTGGCATTAACTTTAGAAGGGGATCATTCGATTGGAAATCAGAAGCTCTAGTCCCCCTTTTTTATAGCCAAAAGTGATAAGAGGACAACTAACCCCTCCACCCACGTTATTTTTCTCTCAAATACATTCGATATAAATACTGATATAACTATTTTGCACGAAATCGTAAAAAAAAAATAAAACAATGCCTTCAGGGTTGACATAACCACCCGAAGCATAGAGGCAGGGGTTTTAAGTTAGGTCTTAGGGGTGTATAAGGTTTCTATGTTGTGTTCTATGTTCTATGTTATACGTTGACGTATAAATTTTGGACAAAGCTCAAAAGTAATTGGAGGGCAACCAGCCCCTCCCACACCCAAAATTGTCTAAACTGCATCCAATCAAGATTTAAAGATGGCTATTTTGTTCAGCATTGTTGGAAGATCCAGTAGCTTTATCTTTGGTAATGACAACCCCCCCCCCCCTACATCCCTCAGGTCAAGGGCTGTAAGTTAGGCAATTCGTTCTTTGTTTACGTATATTTCATGTTATTGAGAAAGGTGGGCATGTTTAACCTTTACTTTCCAAAAAGATGGGGGGTATTCAGGTGAGCCTCTCAGAGAATGTTGAAGGGAGTAAAGGACTAATTCAAAACACGTTATGTGCACACGGGTTGTCAAAAGGCTTAACTCAGGAATGACTAAGTATTTTAATTTGGGACTTTCAGAAAATGATAAGAGAGATGATCAATAGACAAAGGCAATATTTGCACGCTGCTATTATTACTGCTACTACAATTACCAACACTACTACTGCTACCACTATTACCACTACCACTACCACTACTACTGCTACCACTACTACCACTAAAACTACTGCTTCTGTAGCAAAAATTACCAAGGCTGACAGTACTGAAATGAACATCTGGGGAAACGTTGAGGGGAAGTTGAACTAAATCAAAATATACTCTCTGCCCACAGATTGCAGATACAGGTGTATCACTAATATTTTTAATACTGCTTACCGTATCAGGATGAAACTTCTGAGGCATCTTGAGGGGGGTGTTCAACTGACCAGAAGGCAGCATCTATATGCTACTACCGCTATCAATGTTGCTACTACTACTATTACTACTACTACTAATGCAACACTATTGCTGCTGCCGCTGGTCATACGACCACCACAACTACTATGATATATATATATATATATATATATATATATATATATATATATATATATATATATATATATATATATATATATGCTTCGTGCCCCCCCATGCCCCCCCCCGCGCGCATAAGTCGTTAAGTGCCATATTAGTTACACGCCACTGTAGTTGTATCCCTGTGTCCCACCTGTGAATAGAGATATATACATATATATATATATATATATATATATATATATATATATATATATATATATATATATATTTTTTTTTAACTGCGTAAAACATGCAAATATACAACATTCTTCGCTGTCCCATTGTCTGTGCCTATAAATAGATTTTCAGGTGTACTGACTCTTGAACATGCAACATATAATTGTCCATGGGAAAAACAATCCGTATTCAGATCTATAACTCATTATTCTAATGATGTGTCCCTGTGTCCCGGTCGTCATTTGTATCCCGGTGTCCCAGTTTGTAATTTCTCTTTGAGTGTCCCGGTGTCCCGGTCGTCATTCGTGTTCCAGTGTCCCGGTCTGTAATTTCTTTTCAAACAGTCCCTGTGTCCCGGTTGTCATTTATATATCCCGCCTGGGCCCCCGGCGTCCCCGTTGTAGTTTTGTCCCTGTGTCCCGGTCGTCATTTATATTCCCTGTGTCCCCGTTATGATTAGTGTCCGGGCGTCCCAGTCTGTGATTTCTCTTTGTGGTTCCCGGTCGTCATTTACATTCCCTGTGTCCCGGTATGTAATTTCATCAGTTGACAAACATGACGTCAGTCGACAAACAATTTCATGACACATACAGCTCAATCCTTATAATGACGTCAGTCGACAAACATGACGTCAGTCGACACACAAACATGCCTTCACTCGACACACACACAAACACACACACACACACACACGGACAACTTATTTTTATACTAGCTGTTGGGGTGGCGCTTCGCACCCCCCGAGCCCCCCCGCGTGCGTAAGTCGTTACGTGCCATATTAGTTACGCGCCATTGTAGTTGTGTCCCTGTGTCCCACCTGTGAATAGAGATATATATATATATATATATATATATATATATATATATATATATATATATATATATATATATATATATATATATATATATATATATATATATATATATGTTTTTAACTACGTAAAACATGCGAATATACAACATTCTTCGCTGTCCCTTTGTCTGTGCATATAAATAGATTGTCAGGTTTACTGACTCTTGAACATGCAACATATAATTGTCCATGGGAAGAACAATCCGTATTCAGATCTATACCTCATTATTCTAATGATGTGTCCCTGTGGCCCGGTCGTCATTTATATTCCCTGTGTCCCGGTCGTCATTTGTGTCCCGGTATCCCAGTTTGTAATTTCTCTTTGAGTGTCCCGGTCGTCATTTATATTCCCTGTGTCCCGGTCGTCATTTGTGTCCCGGTCTGTAATTTCTATTCGAACAATCCCTGTGTCCCGGTCGTCATTTATATATCCTGCCTGTGCCCCCGGCGTCCCCGTTGTAGTTGTGTCCCTATGTCCCGGTCGTCATTTATATTCCCTGTGTCCCGGTCATGATTTGTGTCCGGGTGTCTCAGTCTGTAAATTCTCTTTGAGGTTCCCGGTCGTCATTTATATTCCCTTTGTCCCGGTCATCATTTGTGTCCCGGTGTCCCGGTATGTAATTTCATCAGTTATATTTATATATAAATAGGCTTCGATAAAAAATAATAAGTCCTGCTAAGGGCAAGATTTTGCATTCTATATACCTCTTTTGTACCGAGTCTTTAAAACCTACACCACATAACACTCGAAGCGCTTTATTCTGCAAAACTCGAACACGATGGAGATGAGAAGGAAATGTACTACCCCAAACATTGCAATAATATAGTAGATAAGGATGAATTAAGGAATAATATATTGTTCTTAAAATATCTCTTGGGAAAATATACTGCAACTTTCTTAAAATGCCAACATTCCTAGCGAGTTTAAGACTAATATAATCTATATGTTCTCTAAAGCTGAGACATTCATCAATTAAAACTCCTAGATATTTTGTACAGTTTATTCTTAAAATACTCATATCAGCAATATTAAGTCTGTCTATCCAAGGGTAATAATTTGAGCTCCTACCATACAATAAAAAGCAAGATTTACTATAATTCAAATTTAACTTATGAAGCTTCATCCAATTTTGTACAAACTCCAGACAAGAACTAATACGACTCAACAGCTGAATTCCTGTTCGTGCAGCCACAGTTGTATGAGTGTCATCCGCAAAGCTGGGAACAATTACTTTTTCCCCGTCACATCCGATGTTAAGATCATACGAAATCACATTAAAAGCTCTACATAAATCATGTATAAAATTAGAAATAACAGGGGACCAAGAACAGATCCTTGAGGTACTCCAAATTTAACACTACTGACTGAAGAAACATTATCTCCTAGTTGCACATATTGAGTTCTTTCTTTTAAAAACGAGGACAGTAATTCAAGAAATGTTCCTCTAAAACCGTAATTTTCTAATTTGGCAAAGAGTATAAAATGGTCAACGCAGTCAAACGCTTTTACAATATCAAGAAAAACAGAAGCGACTTTCATACCATTATCCAACGGATCATTCACAAAAGTTGTCAAAACTAAAACGGCATGCTCAGTAGATAAACCCTCCCGTAAACCAAATTGATTTGGATTTAAAAAATGATTTACTCTCCAAAAATTCAACCATTCTTTTAACTATCAATTTTTCAAACAATCTAGATACTACTGGTAATAAAGAAATGGGCCAATAGTTTGAAATGGCAGAAGAAACAGCCAAGGAAGCGGCTCAAAGAGATAATACCAAAAGGCTTCCGGCTAAAGAACGCAAAACCACGCAATTAGATGAAAATCAACCTGGACAGCGAGAATCAAAACGTATCAAAACTGAAAATGATAGCGATGATAAGGATGGAGCTAGAACGGAGCTTCCCACTCGAAAGCAGAAACATGGTTTGATGAAACAAAAGCTTGGCTGTACAACTTCAGACAATCCTCTCTAACATAGGCTATATAATTTACCAAGCGTTTGAGTTTTTTCCTATGCAGAAGTACTTTTTTAAAAATTAGTTCTTGATATTCAGTAACATATTAAAAAACTTGGATTTAACAAGTAGCCTGGCTGAGTTTGTTCTATGCGCAATTGTTCTTGAATGATATGTTCTATGAACAAACTAAGCTATTTCGTAAATTTCAGGTCTTTCAATTGGTGACTGAGAATAAACAATTTAAAAAAAAGGTACTTTTGTATAGATAAAACTCAGCTACTTTGTATTTTTTTTCTATTATTTCTTGATACTCAGTCACCAATAAAGAAATTTGGAATTTACCAAGTAACTGAGTTTGTTCTATGCAGAAGTGCTTTTTTTAGTAATTTTTGATATTCAATCACCAATGAAATGACTTGGAATTTACAGAGCAGCTTAGTTTGTTCTATTCAAAAGTGGTTTTTTTTTATTAGTTTTGATACTGAGTCACCAATTAAAAGACTTAGAAGATACCAAGTAGCTGAGTTTGTTCTATGTAAAAGTGCTTTTTTATTATTCATTGATACTCAGTCACCAATCAAAAGACTTGGATTTACCAAGTAACTGATTTTGTTCTATGGAAAAAGGTTTTTTATTATTGCTCAGTATGCTTTGACACCAATTATAAAACTTGGATTTACCAAGTAGCTGTGTTTTTTTTCTATGCACAAGTACTTTTTGTTTATTTAATTGTTGATACTCAGTCACCAATTGAAAGACTTGGAATTTACTAAGGAGCTGAGTTTGTTCTATGCAAAATGGCTTTTTTCTTAATAATTTTTTAATTAATAAAAAAGCCATTTTGATGATCTGTATCACTAATTACAAAACCTGGAATTTATTACAATTTTGGGAATTAAAATAAGTTTCATTATCCATCAACAAAATGTAACTAATGGCATCGAGCCGATTATTGACTATTGCAAGATTGTTGGACGTCTTTGTCCTTGGCTGCCAGAATCGCTCGTTCACTTAGCAATTTATAATTTTTATAATTGGTTAGAATATTCATAAATACTTTTTCAACCAAATCATTTTTTACGTCACTAAATTACAGAATTCAGGAGGCAGTTGTATACGTCCTGAAATTGAGTCAACTGGGAACATTCCGTTTCCAATTGTCAGCAACTGATCTGAAAATGTTTCACCAGAGTGATTGTTTTGCAATCGGACACGCATATTTAAAGTTAATTTTAATGTATTTACGTATGCCCATAAATAAGAATTTTTCAGGCAAGCATTTATTTCATCCGCAGGTGTCGATCTAGGAATAATAGATGATGTTTGGCCTGAAATCTCCCGCAAGCAATATTAATGTGCTGCCAAAGGGCTTAGAATTTCCTCGCAAATATTGTAATGGTCGCTCGAGAGCCTTGAGCGATTTTTGTACGCCATTGTGCACTCGTCCCAAACAATAAGTTTGCATTGCTGCAATACTTTACCCATCCCACATGATTAGGAATTGTTGAACGTGGGAGTTTCTGTAGAATGCAAATTCAGAGGCAATTTCAAAGTGGAATGAGAAGTTTTCCCACCAGGCAGCAACGTTGCGGCTATGCCGGACGAAGCAAGGGCCATCGCTGTCATTTTTGGAATGAATTCATGCTAGAAACAATCTAATTAGAAACGTTTTACCAGTACCTTCTGGCCCATCCAAGAAGAAGATTTCTCCTACTTGGTTATCGACACAATGTTATAAATTTATAAATTTCTGTTTTAAAGTCCAAGGTCATATTTAACCTTTCTAGCTGTATACGGTGGATTATATACTCGGCCATTTGTGATTTGTATTTCTCCCATAACTCTGTAGGAGATGAAAAACAGCAGCTTTTGCCGGAAGACACGGGCCGTAAAGTCATGTCTATGAGCCGGCGATTGTCCAGGATGTAAAAGCTGTTGTATCTAATCCCAAGATGGATGATATGTAAATGTAATAAATGGCGAATCATTAATCTATAGGCATAATATTTCATTACGCTTCATTTCTTATCCATTTCTTGGTTAGTGGCTGGATTTATCAGTTTAATATTAAAGTGATAGCCGTCGGCTCCATCCCAAAAAATGCTCGGATATTGTAGGGCAGCGTAGCCTCGATGTGTTTCAGCAATTCTTGTCAACTGATTGTTTCGCCTATAAATAATAATACCTCGAGGTAAGAACTGATCATCGACTATAACGATTGCCACTTTGTTGATAGTTGGAGCATTGTATCTACGCACATGTTCAGCACAAGGTGCCTTGTCAGCGAAAATAACAATGTTATGCGTATCATTAGGCATCAATTCGATTGCTGTTTTGAACAGAAGCACTAAATTATTATTTTTGTGAAAAAGATGTTGCAACTGGGTAACGATAGTCCTTTTCAATGTCGTTTTTTTATTATCGGTTTCACTTTCAGGTTACTTGGTTTGTTTTACCTTGGCTTGTATTTCGTCACTATGAAATACATATCGCCAAACCTTTGTTTTTTTTAACTAAAATCTGGTAGGCATTGATGACCTTATCCAAGTCAAAATCCCAAACCCTATTATCATCGCTATTATTTTCAGTTTTGATACGTTTTGATTCTCGCTATCCAGGTAGATTTTCATCTAGTTGAGCAGTTTTGCGTTCCTTAGCCGCAAGTCTTTTGGTATTGTCTCTTTGAGCCACTTCCTCGGCTGTTTCTTCTGCCATTGTAGGATTTATACTAAATATTCTCTTTGAATCGCTAACCTTATATACTTATAATGACGTATATACACAGCCTTATATACTTAAAATACCGTCAACTTATAATGACGTCGTATATAAACATACAAAAACGCGCCATTGTAGTTGTATCCCTGTGTCCCACCTGTGATATATATATATATATATATATATATATATATATATATATATATATATATATATATATATATATATATATATATATATATATATATATATATATATATATATGAAGCCACAAAAAGAGATATACTTTCACTGCGGTAATTGAAAAAAAGATTAAAGCCATCCACTTTGACTCAACAGGCTCCATTGACTGGTCCAGTCAGTTTCCCTACCAGAGGAGCCATATATATATATATATATATATATATATATATATATATATGAAGCCACAAAAAGAGATATACTTTCACTGCGGTAATTGAAAAAAAGATTAAAGCCATCCACTTTGACTCAACAGGCTCCATTGACTGGTCCAGTCAGTTTCCCTACCAGAGGAGCCATATATATATATATATATATATATATATATATATATATATATATATATATATATATATATATATATATATATATATATATGTATATATATATATATACTAGCTGTTGGGGTGGCGCTTCGCGCCACCCCAACACCTATTTGGTGGGGCGCTTCGCGCCCCCCAAGCCCCCCCGCGTGCGTAAGTCGTTACGCGCCATATTAGTTACGTGCCATTGCAGTTGTGTCCCTGTATCCCACCTGTGAATATCGATAGATTTATATATGTGTTTCAAACTACGTAAAAATTGCGAATATACAACATTCTTGGCTTTTCCATTGTCTGTGCATATACAAAGCCGTATGTACTAATAATGACGTCATATGCAAACGCTCTTTTTACAAACAGACAAACATGCATACACACAACTCGTTTTTATATAGATTAAATAAAAAAACTAATTTTTTTAGCTGAAAGTAAGGAGCGACATTAAAACTTAAAACGAACAGAAATTACTCCGTATATGAAATGAGTTGTCCCCTCCGCAATCCCTCGCTCTTTACGCTAAAGCTTTTAATTGTTTTAAAAAGTAGAATTGTGGCAAAGAGTCAAACTTTAGCGTAAAGAGCGAGGGATTGCGGAGGGGACAACTCATTTCATATACGGAGTAATTTCTGTTCGTTTTAAGTTTTAATGTCGCTCCTTACTTTCAGCTAAAAAAATTAGTTTTTTTTATTTAATTTCTGAACGTTTTTGAATTAATACATGTTTGGTTTTGGCTCTCCGCACATAAATTATTAAAATGAAATTTGTATATTAATTCTTTTTTTGGCTAAATGGCTTTCTCTTAGTTTTGATCAGACGATTTCGAGAAATATGGGGTGGAGAAGGAGGCCTAGTTGCCCTCCAATTTTTCGGTTGCTTAAAAAGGTATCTAGAACTTTTAATTTTTAACGAACGTTTTTATTAGTAAAAAATATACGTAACTTGAGAATTAACTTACATACCAAATTTTCATAACCTTATATTTTTATTATGTATACGAGGGGGTTTGTACCCTCGTTAATACCTCGCTCTTTACACTAAATCGTAAGTTTTGTCCCAATTCTTTAAGAATGACCCCTGAATCAGAAAGGCCGTAGAATAAATAGTTGAAATTACTAAAAATACTTTAGCATAAAGAGCAAGGTATTTATCTCCTCCTAAATACCTCGCTCTTTATGCTAAAGTATTTTTAGAAACCCTCATATGCGTAATAATCTCTGTTCGTTTTAAGTTTCAATGCTACTTCTTCCTTTCATTTGTAAAAACGTTTTCATGTTTATTTTTCATTGTTTTCTTATAGTAATGCTAGAGAATCCTGCGCCCTTGTCATTGAATTTTTCTTCCCCCGTGACAGATTCCTCCAAGGAAAGATCCTCCAACATAGCCCCCTCTCCTAAGCCCAACCCCCAAACAAAATAAAATCCCACTGAAAACGTTTGTACACTTCCCAATAACCATTACTATATGTAAACACTGGTCAAAGTTTGTAACTTGCAGCCCCTCCTCCAGGGATTGTGGGGGAGTAAGTCATCCCCAAAGACATAGTTATTATGGTTTTGGACTATGTTGAACAAAATGGCTATCTCAAAATTTTGATCCGTTGACTTTGGGAAATTAATGAGCGTGGGAGGGGGCCTAGATGCCCTCCAATTTTTTTGGTCACTTAAAAAGGGCACTATAACTTTTCATTTCCGTTAAAATGAGCCCTCTCGCGACATTCTAGGATTTCTGGGTCGATACGATGACCCCTGGGATAAAAAAAAAGAATAAAAAAAAAATAAATAAATAAACACGCACCCGTGATTTGTCTTCTAGCAAAAAATACAAAATTCCACATTTTTGTAGATAGGAGCTTGAAACTTCTACAGTAGGGTTCTCTGATACGCTGAATCTGATGGTGTCATTTTCGTTAAGATCCTATGACTTTTAGGGGGTGTTTCCCCCTATTTTCCGAAATAAGGGAAATTTTCTCAGGCTCGTAACTTTTGATGGGTAAAACTAAACTTGATGAAACTTATATATTTAAAATCAGCATTAAAATGAGATTCTTTTGATGTAGCTATTGATATCAAAATTCAATTTTTTAGAGTTTTGGTTACTATTGAGCCGGGTCGCTCCTTACTACAGTTCGTATAGATATATAGATAGATAGATACAATACAAATTAACTGCGTAAAACTTGCGAATATACAACATTCTTCGCTGTCCAATTGTCGCTGCATATAAATAGATTGTCAGGTTTACCGACCCTCGAACATGCAACGTACAATTGTCCACGGGAAAAACAATCAGTATTAAGAGCTATACCACAATTTTCTAATGATTGACCTTGAGCTTTGTTAATGGTGATTGCAAATGCTAATCGAATTGGGAATTGCAATCTTTTAAATTGAAAAGGCAGATCCGTTGGAATCATGGGAATGCGAGGAATAAGAACAGCCTCACCCTCAAAAGGCCCTGTCAAGATTGTGGCCTCTATTAGGTTTTCTATTGTTTTTTTTTACGGAAAGTCGCGTGCCATTGCAAAGCTTTGGTGGGTTAATATTTCTTAAAAGTATTATTGGTACGCCTATTTTTAGTTGTAGCACATGTGGTGGAAACCTTCAGTATACAGCAGTTTTTTTTGCAAAAGAATCATTTTTGCAAAGCGAAAAGAAAGCGATTAACTTTGTATCCGGTGGATTCAGGGCTCTTTGTTGCACGTTGGTTTCCGAGAAATAAACGCGTTGACCATTCTGTAAATGTACCGCTAAGTGAACAACAGCTGGACTACGTTCATGTATCGGAAATGAAAGAATTCACCAAACAGCTTCATTACTGCTTATGTATCTTCCAGCCTGATATTGTACGATTTTGTCGATATCTTTGATTTCGGGCTGCAAGCCAAAAACTGCCATGTCACTGCCTTTGTTGACGTATTTACATATGTATCTGACTGCCTTTACGGAGTTAGAGTATCCAACGTTTATGTGTGCATTAAATGTTTTTGATAGTAACGGGGAATATGGAACAACCCACTGGTTATCTACTTCGATGGTAGTACTGTTATGCTTCTTTATTATTGCTGTTTTACTGCCATCTTCAGTAGATCTTCTTCTATATTGTGGGTAACCAAAATTGCCAGTAATTGTGTTAGATACTAAAAGTCAGGGATATTGCTTTGTGCACCTTCCTTTGGCCATGCATGGTGAATTTTCGTTCAGTGCACCGCAAGGTCCATGTATCATATTTTTTACAATAATATCATGTAACCCCTTATCGATATTTTCATCAGGTATTTCAGCGGAAATCACATCATCAATTTCGTTCGAAGTAATTTTTTTATGTAGCCAGATTAGTATATTTGCGTGTGGCAAACCTCGTTTTTGCCATTCCACTGAGTACATCCAGCATCGCACTGACCCAAACACTTCAAGTTTTACTATGTAGTTTATCAGTGATTTCAACTTTTGCCGGAAGACACGGGCCGTAATGTCATGTATATGAACCGCCGATTGTCCTTGAAGTAAAAGCTGCAGTATCTCGTTCCAAGATTGATTACATGTAAATGTAATAAATAAATCTGGACGACCATAGAGACGAACATACGCAAAAGCATCTTGAGTATATTCATGCATATGACGGGGACTGCCAGCATATGACGAAGGTAAAATTGTTAATCTTCCAACGTTTGTGGTATTACCGTCAATTATAACTGCATCTCGCAAATGAATGTATTGTTCAGAGCGGAGCTTGGTCTGATTCAGGTGGATGTGGATATATAGCAAACGTTCTGATTCAATTTTAGCATACATATCAACGACGAATTGGTGAAACAATTCACGGCATTTTAAAATTTAATTTTATTCATCCTGCCGAATCATTAGTTTATAGGAATAATAATGCATTGCACTACATTTATTATTCATTTCTTTGTTAGTGGCTGGATTCATCAATTTAATATTAAAGTGATAGCCTTCTGCTCCATCCCAAAAAATTATAGGATATTGTAGGGCATCGTAGCATCGATGAGTTTCAGCAATTCTTAACAACTGAGCGTTTCGCTTATGAAGAGTAATATCTCGAGGTAAAAACTGATCACCGACTATAACGATTGCCACTTCGTCGATAGTTGGAGCATTGTATCTACGCACATGTTGGCCAGGAGGCGTTTTGTCAGTGGAAATAACAATTTTATGCGTATCAGTAGGCATGAAATCGATGGCTGTTTTGAACAGACGCAATAAATTATTATTTTCTTGGAAAAGATGTTGCAATTGGGAAACGATTGTCCTTTCAACGTTGGGAGAAATTTCGCAACGTGCATTCAATTCAGAATTTCTATCACTGATGAAGTACAATTGTAAAAATTTATGATTCTCGCCTGAGAATGGTAGAAGGGACCCTGCTCTATGATAAATTTGCCCTTTTACTTTGAAAGTAGACATATATTGATCTGGATTTTCGATTTCGGCTCCAAATGACGTCATTTGGAAACATGAGTTATATTTTCTGATTTGTGACAAAAAACGCTTAGATTCTGGCGTAGTTCCAGTAAGGAAAGTCTTCAATAGCTCTGGTGGTGCAGCCAATAGAGGGAGTTTAACTTTTCCTGAGGTGCAACACATTCCTATTGTTTCACCATTTAATTTTAAGGCATTGCAATAGGGACAAATTTTAGACATAGTCCCGATTTGAACACATCTACTCAAGCTATAATCATCGACTGGGCTGTACCTGAATGCCAGGGGATAACTTTCAGGTTGCTCTGATTCCTCGGCACGCTTTCTTTTCTTACTTTCTCTATCAGCAGCAAGCCTGATTTCTTGCTGTTCTTGTGATTCCTTGGCACGCCTTCTTTTTTCACTTTCTCTTTTAGCAGCAAGTCTGGTTTCATGTTGCTCTGGTAGTTCCTCGGCACGCCTTCTTTTTTCACTTTCTCTTTTAGCAGCAAATCTGCTTTCGCGTTGCTCTGGCAGTTCCTCGGAACGCTTTCTGTTCTTTCTTTCTCTATCAGCCTCAAGCCTGTTTCCTTGCTGTTCTTTTGATTCCTCGGCACGCTTTCTTTTCTGACTTTCTCTATCAGCAGCAAGTTTTTTGGCATAGACTCTTTGAGCATCTTCCTCGGCTGTTACCATTGTAAGTTCATCAGTCATTTTAAAGTTAAACATTAATAGATTTCTACGTGAACGCATGTCTTAAATATGCAGATGATCTTCACGCAAGGTGTTGTTCCCTCATCTTTCTGCGTAGGGGATCTTACCCTTATTCCGAAGAAAGGGAAAAATGAAATCTAATGCTGGTCTTTCCGCCCCATTACAGTCGCCACATCTTTATGTAAACTATTCGAGCTTCTATTCATTAATGAACTAGAAACTAAATGCTACACCCCGCCACGTCAATTCGGATTTAAGCGCCGCACTGGTTGTGCCGATGCCTTGATGGCTGTAGTGAGTGTGCTACTCGATGCGGATTTTTCTGGAGAGTGCATAGCCTTAGCTAGTCATGACATCAGCCGTGCATTCGATTCACTCATACACGCTGCAATGTTATTAAAAGCTTCACAACGAGGTCTGAATCCCTGCATAGTTCGATCCCTACGTGATATGTACTCGAGGCTGTCCATTCGCCTAAAGCTTCCTCCCGACAAAAATTTGCCTCCCCGGCCTCATGAAAAATTGATCCCCGTTTTGAAGGGTGCCCGTCAGGGAGCTGTCTCCTCCCCTCATTTGTTCAATAATTATGTTCTTCAAGCACAAGATAAATGCCCAACCTCATGCATTCTTTCCTCTATAGACACCTCCTTAGTATGCTACGCCGACGACGTCTTGAACTTAAGTAGAACATTGCAAAAAGCTTCTGACATTTTTAAAACGCTTAAAACCGAATATCTAAAACTTGGCCTTAGTTTTAACACTGAGAAAACCGAGATAGTAATAAGATAGTAAATAAGATAGCAATAAGACCGAGATAGTAATAAGATAGTAAGATAGTAACACTGAGAAAACCCACATAAATTACCTCGGAGTCCCTATTGACTCGTCTCTAAGGCATACACGTCTTCTACTGATCAAACACCTCAATCAACGAATCTCCGGCTTGTATGCTTCCATAGTCTCTGTTAAATTCCGTTTTAGCCGCCCCTTCCTTGCCAGCCTATATAACGCTACTGTTTTACCTCATATTCTGTACCTGGCACCATTTTGGAAACTATTCTCGAAGGCTGAATTGTCTAAAATCCGTGCGCTTTTCTTCTGTTTTGCTAAATACCTCCTATGTTTTCCTCCCTGGTACAGAAACTCAATCCTCATTAAAAAGTATCACATAACCGACCCTCATGTTGCAGTTGAAAATGTAATCAAAAGACACAATATTAAAATAGTAGATCACGATTGGTATAATCTCCTTTTATAATAGATCTGTTTCGTTTTATTCATTTTAGTGCTATTTTGTTTGCCCTTTTATTAGTTGAGTCTCTTTCTAGTTACGTCTCCTCTGATCTGATATGTTCTTATATATTATCTTATATTTATATGTTCGTGCTCCGTCTTATTCATTTCGTATGATTGACGGGTTTTCAAATAAATAAATAAAATAATATATGAGTATGTATGTATGTATATATGTGTATATATATATGTATATATATATATATATATATATATATATATATATATATATATATATATATATATATATATATATATATATATATATATATATATATATATATATATATATATATATATATATATATACATATATAAAACTTATTCTAGTTATAATTTATCTAATTAATATACATGTCAGCGACGTGAATTCACGAAAACATAAAATGTATATTTTGAAATCTAGGAAGGGGGGGAGGGTCTGCAACTGCATAATATGAAACGTATAAAAAAGCGCCTAAGGGAAAATACTTTTCAATGTATTTAGCTATTAAATTTAAGCTCCGTTTTTATTTGTTTTGATCACAGTCTATATAAAAGATCAATATATGTACCACTTACAAGCAAAAATTGAGGTAATCAAAGCCACATCGGTAGCAACTTATCAAATCAGGCCAGTATAAGAAATTCTGGAGGGTAATACTACATTTCTGTTAGTATTAAACTGTGAACCCTTTTCAAATGTTTCAAATCTAAAAAGTTTTTCAGCATCAATAAATTGAATAACAAGCTCTTAATTTGCGAGATTTGGGGCTTGGGGCTGGCCATTTGGAAGCAAACCGCTTTCGTTCGATCACAGCCTTTATAAAAGTTCAGTATACTTAAAACTACTTAAAACAGAATTAGTCGCTCCTAAGGAATTGGGACAAAAAAAAAACAAACCTTAGTGTATGGTGCAAGGTATTGGGAAGGAGATTACTCATAATGCTTTACTCACGTACATAGCTCGCAATAATAATATTATGAAAGCATGAAAGCTGGAGGACATATACTTTCGACTGCGCTGAACAATCCTAGAACTGGAAGCTAAAAATGCAATCCTAGGACATCGTCGAAACGTCATGAAACATCGCGAAAATTCAAGTGGAATTTTAATAGCTCAAGAAAGTCTTTCTTGAGTAAAAAATGCTGGTGAACCCCCAGGCCGTCTCACTTTTATTTCCTCAGATTAAAAGAACATCGTGTAAACGTGATAAAACTTCGCGAAAATTCAAGTGGAATTTGAAAAGCCAAAGAAAGTCTTAAAATGGTTAAAAATTGCTGCTGAACCCACTGATTGTCTCATTCTTATCCTCAGATCATAAGAACGTCGTCTAAACGTCACAAACGTTGCAAAAATTCAAGTGGAATTTGAAAAGCCAAAGAAAGTTTTAAAATGAGTAAAAAATGTTGCTGAACCCACTTGTCGTCTCATTCCTATCCTCAGATTATAAGAACGTCGTCTAAACGTCTCAAAATGTCGGGTCTTTTTAAATAGTGATTTACTGATATACATTGGTCAGTAAATTAAAGCGGTGGATGAGGCTTCAACTATGCTGAAAATCCTAGAAAGGGGGGCAAAATATCAGTTGACAAGAACGTTGTTGAAAAGTTGCATAACGTTACTTGTCTTACAAAAAGGGCTTATAGACAGCACATGAAGTCTTGAATGGGTAGCAATGAACTTCTGATCGCACTGGCGACAAAAGAGGTTCGGATTACACTTACCATTTTAGCATCGTAATAGAGACCCTATATCAGGACTGCGGGTGTCAGTTTTGTCAAAAATTTTAACATTATCAGAAGGTCACATTATGTTGTATGACGTTCTGATGATGTAATA